>NC_044507.1:3025000-3030000 GCF_902362185.1 Chanos chanos
AAGAACCCCCGGTACAGGAAGGGTCCTGACGCCTGCTTCGACAACAACGCTAAGGTAAGTCTGAACCTGGAGAGGGCTGGGCTCACGCACCGTCTCTGCCTGTTTCACTTCTGTACGGCACGAGGGCATGCGCACGCACACACACACACACACACACTTACGCACACACACTCGCACGCGCACACGCACATACACGCACACACGCGCACACACACACTCAGGCACACACGCGCACACACACACACACACACTCGCACACGCACACGCACATACATGCACACACGCACACACCCACACACACACGCACATACATGTGCACACGCGCACACACACACACATACACACTCACACTTAGGCACACACACTCGCACACGCACACACGCGCACACACACACACACTCAGGCACACACGCGCACACACACACACTCGCACACGCACATACATGCACACACGCACACACACTCACACACACACGCGCACACACCCACACACACACGCACATACACATGCACACGCGCACACACACACTCACACACGCACGCACACACACACACACACACGTGCACTCACACACACGCACGCGCGCACGCACACACACACGCACACATACACTCATACACGCACGCACGCACAAGCACCCACACACGCACACACACTCACACATGCACACGCACATTTACACACACACACACTCATACACGCACATGCACACACACACACTCATACACGCACACGCACGCACAAGCACCCACACACGCAAAACAGCTGATCATTAATTGTTATACAGTAGAGAGGATATAGAGGAAAATATATAGAGGACAATATAGAGGAAAAATCTGAAATAATATTTCAAACAAAAACCTGATTTATAAACAAGCAAGTGAATGTCAATGGAAAAAAACTAACTAACCAACCAAAAGAAAAAACAAAACTTTTCTTGGCAAATCTCTGTGTCTAAAAGCTTGGCTGTGAATGAGTGTGTCTTCTTCCGGTTCTGTCAGTGTAAGCCTCGCTGACATCAACAGTTCTGTTCCATTTGAAAAAAAGAGCTTTCACACCAGTCTTCACAACAAATCACACCAGTCATCACAAACACACTGGTCCTCACAAACACCCCAATCCTATCAAACACACTGGTCCTCACAAACACACCGATCTTCACAAACACACCAGTCCTCACAAACACACCAGTCCTCACAAACACACTGGTCCTCACAATCACACCGATCTTCACAAACACACCAGTCCTCACAAACACACCAGTCCTCACAAACACCCCAATCCTATCAAACACACCGGTCCTCACAAACACCCCAATCCTATCAAACACACTGGTCCTCACAAACACACCGATCTTCACAAACACACCAGTCCTTACAAACACACTGGTCCTCACAAACACACTAGTCCTCACAAACACACTGGACCTCACAAACACACCGGTCCTCACAAACACACCGGTCCTCACAAACACACCAGTCCTCACAAACACACCAGTCCACACAAACACACTGGTCCTCACAATCACACTGGTCCTCACAAACACACCGGTCCTCACAAACACACCGGTCCTCACAAACACACCGGTCCTCACAAACACACCGGTCCTCACAAACACGCCAGTCCTCACAAACACACCGGTCCTCACAAACACACTGGTCCTCACAAACACACCAGTCCTTACAAACACACCAGTCCTCACAAACACACCACACCAGTCCACACAAACACACCGGTCCTCACAAACACACTGGTCCACACAAACACACCAGTCCTCACAAACACACTGGTCCTCACAAACACACTGGTCCTCACAAACACACTAGTCCTCACAAACACACCGGTCCTCACAAACACACCAGTCCACACAAACACACCAGTCATCACAAACACACTGGTCCTCACAAACACCCCAATCCTATCAAACACACTGGTCCTCACAAACACACCGATCTTCACAAACACACCAGTTCTTACAAACACACCAGTCCTCACAAACACACCAGTCCTCACAAACACACCAGTCCTCACAAACACACCGGTCCTCACAATCACACCGATCTTCACAAACACACCAGTCCTCACAAACACACCAGTCCTCACAAACACACCAGTCCACACAAACACACCAGTCCTCACAAACACACTGGTCCTCACAAATACAAAACGCCTTACAAACACACCGGTCCTCACAAACACACTGGTCCTCACAAATACAAAACTCCTTACAAACACACCAGTCCTTACAAAGACTCCAGTATTCACCAATACACAAGGACAAGGGTCCTCATAAAGACATGTGGATGTTGACTACAGTCACTGCAGTGCAGTGTTCAGTGTTTCACTATATCCATTTTATAGAATTTTTCAAATCATAATTAAGATTCCAGACTATATCCATATTATAACTCACAATGTGTCTGGTGTGAAACCTCTTTCTAAATTCTAAAGTTTGAATTTTGCATCCCCCCCCCCCCCCCCGCTTTTTTTCCTCATTAATTTATTCATTGAATAATTTATTTGCATGTGTGCTTCTTGTCCATTGGCTGATCATTTTGTCCATCATTGCTAGGATGAGCCTTTGTGTCCAATCAGTGCTGCGTCTGCCTTGGCTTCAGCGCCTCCTTTCATTTTACCACTTCTTCTCATTTCTGTTGGAGGGTCAGTGTCACCCTGCTCCACATTCACTCCTCAGAACACTAGACATTTCAGAATCATTTAGCACTTTTCAGCACAAAATGTCAGCCCTCTGGATAAGGGGTTTTAGAGGTACACCTTTCTGCAACAGCTCATATGTTTTATCCAGTCTGAGTCTATGGCTTATCACACTCTGAAAAACTGTAATAAAATTAGTAATTAATTAGTAAGTTGCTCTCAACCTGACATTTCATGAACATATTCACATATAATATTCAGAGTAAGTAACACACTGTGTACTTAAGAAACATAGTAAATAGTAAATTATTGTTTTGCTTAACAATACATTTACAAACATTTTATCACAATATTTAATTGTAGACCTGTTTATCCTTGTGTTTCACCAGTGTTACTTTAGCCTTGTCTAAACAGAGGTGTTAGGCTAAGAACACAGACAGACAGACAGACAGACAAGTGGCAGTGGAGTAAGACAGCCAGGTCAGGCACTGGAGAGACGGATAGAGCATGCCAGGTCCGCTGCAGGGGTAGGAAGGGGAATTTCTGTTCTTTCCAGGAGAGACTTTCATTGGCATAAACAGAGGAAGCTCCAGATGTGTTTCCGGCCTTTTGAGGGCAGGCAGCTCCGTTGACAAACCCAATTCTTTCTTCTCACGCCAGCCCCCAAAACCAGGGCAAAAGACTTCCCTTTGGCACCAAGGCCCAGTCAGCTAATGCCCCTAGACACATATCACACACACGCACACACACACACACACACACACACACAAACACACACACATTTCTAGCTCAATATAAAGCTGTGAGCAAACAAACTAAGTTCAGTAATTACATCACAATGTTAACCCATATAGAAAAACATCAGCTACAGGTGTTTTATGTGTGTGTGTGTGTGTGTGTGTGTGTGTGTGTGTGTGCGTGTGCATGCGTTTCTGCATGTTCTGCATGTGTGCGTGCTTGCGTGTGTGCGCGTGCATTTCTTCATGTTCTGCGTGTGTGCGTGCGTGTGTGTGTGTGTGTGTGTGTGTGTGCGTGCATGTGTATGTGTGTGTGTGCATGCGTACATGTGTGTGCGTGTGTGTGTGCGTGTGTGTGTGTGTGTGTGAGAGAGAGAGAGAAAGAGAGTGATAATACTAACTGACAGTGCTGTGGTACAGGAGGACGCGTCTGACTGCGGAGGGGGGAGTTTTCTGACCCCGTGTCTCTGGACTCTGCTCACCCCTCAGCTGCTTCTACTGTGGCTGCTGTCCGGAACCACACACCTCCCATCCTGACCGCAACGCAACCACAAACTGACCACAGAACCCACACAAGCAGCACACTCTCCACGCTCTGACAACTTCATCACGCCGCTGTGGGTCACTCAAAGCCCGAGTCTACCCAAGCCTACGGAACGGTCCTTCAGAACCCAAAGCACAAAAACCAGCCCCAGAACCTGCTAATCCAGTGCCATGGTACCAGTGCAGCCAGCGCAGACCTGTGTCCTCTAACGGACAGTGCAGTGACAGATAAAAGGGAGGGGGGGGAGAGAGAATGAGAAGTCTAGTGCTGAAAAAGAAAAACGAGTTTGTTTTAATGAAGACTTAATCCTAAAACGCCAAAACTGCCAGTTTACGCCCTCAAACAATGTAGCATTTTTCTTCATATTATTATTTTTATGATTATTATTATTATTTCTTTATTCATTTATGATGCTGCAGTAGACAGCCTGTCAGAGATTATGAAGATTGTATCGTTAAAAAAAGAGAAAGAAAATTTTGAATGTCCCAGTGACCACACAGCTAGTGTGACGTTTGACAAGAGACAGGACTGCTTTCCGCGATCACGTTTTTTCAAGTGCCGTCTCTCCATATGTGTGGACAGCTTTCAGCCACACTGCATACGAACAGATTATGAACAGAAAACAGATATTCAATTGCAAGGGCAATATCAATGATAAAAGCACTATGTTTTCATATAGAATGGTATTTATTGAGAACATGTATTTTTGCTTTTTTTCATCTTCTTCTTTTTCTTTTTGTTCTTCTGTCAAAAGTCACACATTTTGTAGCTGATATTTCTGGTTACCTCAGTCTGGCTGAATAATATCTTCCTTCTTACGGCCTTTACAACAACAATATTGTGTTTTACTGACTGTTTTATCACCTGTCATCTCCATTCTTTCTCTGTCTTTTAAACGCCACTTAAAGGAGAGAGACACATCACAGAATCTGAAGAGTGATGAAAAGATGACAGTTACGTTTAACGCGTTCAAAACCATCTCATTCTGTTAAATAGATGAAGGAGATGGAAAAATCGGTGGAACGGAAAATTGTCTCGTTTTAATCCTAAAAAAACATATGCT
>NC_044507.1:3035000-3040000 GCF_902362185.1 Chanos chanos
GAATGAGAACGCCACAGAGGGTTTGGAGGGCGGCAGATGAAAGGTGTGCTGATTTGACATGATGAAACATGGGCCTTGGAACAGATCTGAGAGCAGACAGGTTTCTGAGTGTTCAGCACCGGTCATGTCTGATCGCTTTTAAATCTCATCTCCCCTTTTAGACTCCCATCCAACTCTATGGTGCTCCTCCAGATGTGTGTGTGTGCGTGTGTGTGTCCGCGCGTGTCCGCGCGCGTGTGTGTGCGTGTGTGTGTGTATGCGTGTGTGTCTGCGCGCGCGTGTGTGTGTATGCGTGTGTGTCTGCGCGCGCGTGTGTGTGTGTGCACGCACGTGTGTGTGCGTGTGCGTGTGTGTGTGTGTATGCGTGTGTGTCTGCGCGCATGTGTGTGTGCGTGTGTGTGTGTGCACGCGCGTGTGTGTGCGTGTGTGTGTGTATGCGTGTGTGTACCCGCGCGCGTGTGTGCGCGTGTGCGTGTGTGCGTGTGTGTGTGTGTATGTGTGTGTGTGTGTGTATGCGTGTGTGTGCGTGTGTGTGTGTGTGTGTGTGTGTATGCGTGTGTGTGTCCGCGCGCGTGTGTGTCCGCGCGCGTGCGTGTGTGTGTGTGTGTGCGTGTGCGTGTGTGTGTAAGAGAAGCTTTTAGGAAGACACTGATGGTTTAGAGGTTTGGAGATAGTTATCTAAAGGGGCATGGGAGGTTGTCGTTATTGGATACCGTTGTCGTCGGCACCAAGGTCACGGCCTCACACATGCCAACCCCAGAACAACAACAAACATAATGTGAAAAAGGAAGACACTGCGAAGCTTTTTCAGTCTATTTAGGGTTGACCTCCTCAGTTAAGCCTCACAGTGCCATGACAGAGACTCTCTCTGTGAGATAGCCATACTCACTGGCCAGCTCAGAGACAGGAGGGTCACAGAGATGTTTTACTGTGTCAAGCACAGAGGTTTTGACTTGGACCTGCACTATGTTTAGCTAACCTTGTCATGACACACACAGATACTGTCATTTCAAGCTCTACCACACTCAACCAGCTATGACTCGTGTTAATAACGGCACTCAGATGAAGGGTCAGAACTGGTTTCTAATCATAGCCAACTATGTCTGTTTAGCTTTGTCAACGTTACGCTGGTGTTTAAAGGCGGTGGCATTTTGTAATCAAGTACTTTTTGGACTTAATTTTAAAAGAGCCACGGTTGAATAAGTTACTGGCTGGATGAGGTCTGATTTAAAATAGAATTTATTTTTTGTGCTCTGTTCTGGTTAATAATTTAATTCTTCTCCACTTTTCTTCTCTTTACATGAGTGTGCACAAATGCACACAAACTCAAACACGCACACATACCGCACACACACATACACACACACACACACACACATACACACACTCTGACAAAAGTGCATGCACACACAAGTTAATGGTGTACATGGGATTCGGTTGACCTCTGCCCTATTAGAGCTTAATTGGTTGCGGCCTGTCCTCAGTGGGGTTAGTGCTGGGGGCAAAGGAGTGGGGGGTGGGGGTGGGGGGGCTGGTTTCCCGCAAAGAGCAGGGGGGTCAGGGAAGTTCCTGTCACTCCAGCAGAACAGTTACACTGTGTGTATGTTTATAGAGAGAAACAGGATCTCCCACGGACCAGTGCAGGGGCTCATTGGGTGGGTGGGGGGGTGAAGAGAGAGAGTGTGTGTTGTTTGTGTGTGTGTGTGTGTCTGTGTGAGACGGTGTGGAGAGGGGGGGGGTGGAATTGTTTACACATACCTTTACTATGTATGATGACAATATCCCACGACATTGTTTCATGCCATACCGGTGTGTTGTCTTCTCACAAAGAAATTCGACATCTCACAAGAGTCGACTTCTCACTAATACATATCAAATATTATGTTACCAAGCATGTGTAATTACGAAGAATAAACTATGATGGATTGTTTGGTTGTATGAAAAAAAAGAAACTCTTTAATGAAAAATCTCTCATAATTGAAAACCCGTAAACATTTTATTCCACTCATACCACACTTCTTTTATTCCGTCCATTGTTGTGTTGTTATTGGTTAGACAATAATTCAGTGAGTATTAAACAGTGTTCATTCTGTGTTTCTAACTTTTAACTAGTAAACTAGTGCCAGTTTTGTCAGCAGACTCAGTCAGTAGTGCTTGTACCTCATGTACCTCACCGGTCTTTTTTTTCTTTACCATTTAAAGAAAGTCTGCCTACTGACCACACGTTTTCATTCTCGGGCACACAACATGTTCTAATGAACACATCAGTTCACCTTTAACGTGTCCAGTCCCTATGTTCTCTCCTGCTGAGATTCTGCCTCCGCTGTCCTTACACTTATTAATCATATACCTCAAACGTATCTTGCCCTAAATACATCTTATACCTCAAACGTATCTTGCCCTAAATATATCTTACACCTCAAACTCATCTAACCTTAAATATATCTTACACCTCAAACTCATCTAACCTTAAATATATCCTACACCTCAAACTTATTTTACCTTAAATATATCATATACCTCAAATGTATCTTGCCCTAAATATATCTTACACCTCAAACTCATCTAACCTTAAATATATCTTACACCTCAAACTTATTTTACCTTAAATATGTCATATACCTCAAACTTATTTTACCTTAAATATATCTTATACCTCAAATGTATCTTGCCCTAAATATATCTTACACCTCAAACTCATCTAACCTTAAATATATTTTATACCTCAAACTTATTTTACCTTAAAATGATCTTATACCTCAAACTTATCTTACCTTAAATATATCTTATACCTCAAACTTATCTTACCCTAAATATATCTTATATCTCATTATCATATAATGTACCTTAAACTGAGATTAGGGAAATTTTCAGAAAGTCAACTAACAAGCATGCTGACACCATCATGTTCATTGACACGTCAGTGCTCTGTTCCTCTCAGGGTCGAAAAAACAAACATTTAACACTGGTAGGGTTTAATACACTCTTTAATTATTATCTTTGTTTGCTATTCAAATGATTTTCTCTCATGGGCACTGTGGAAATTTGAACTTTTCTCTCTCTCTCTCTCTCTCTCTCTCTCTCACTGAGTCAGCGTGAGTGATTAATTTACACTAATGTGTGAAGGGGGAAATGAAATATAAATGAAAGCAAGAGTGAGGTTATGTCTAATATTTTAAACAAAGAATCAGTGTTCATGAGTGCAAGTCGTCAGAGTTAATGAGAGCTAATTCGGTAGTCTCAAGGCTCAGGCTGTGCGATCATGTCTTGTTAATATGCAAAAGGGTCGTTAGGATTCCCCAGAGTTTTTCTTAATGACTTAGTGAGATGGAGAGAAAGAAATGCTTTCTGAATAAAGAGAATACACAAACACACACACGCACACATGCAGTGTATGATAATTAGCCTAAATTGTGGTTCAGAGGGGCATACACACATTTGTAGAATCACTTTGGGAACAGAGACTTTTGTAAAAGCAGATTATTTCTCATGGGGTATTACAGCTCTCTCTCCCTCTCCTTCTATCTATCTATCTATCTATCTATCTATCTATCTATCTATCTATCTATCTATCTATCTATCTATCTATCTATCTATCTATCTATCTCTTTCTCTCACTCACTCTCCACCACTGTGCATTTGGAGCTAAAAGACCTGCCTTGAGAGGACTAATATTCCAGGTAGAGATTTCTTGGCTTTCCACAGAGGAAAGATAGGGTCTCGAGTCTAGAGAAGGAAAAACTGCCCAGTGAAACACAGATGGTCATGTCAGACGAATCATAGGACTTTCTAATCTCTATCTAGCACTCCTGATTTCTAACCTAATCTAATTTAATCTGATCTAATCCTAGATTAAAACTACCATCTCTCAGTGCTGTTCCTGTGGCAGGTACGCTTCAGACGTCCCACCGTTTAGCTGCTCCTGCCACCACAACTACTGTTAGGTTTACCATGACAGTCCCCCTGCTTCAACATCTGTTCATCCTACTGCTACACACTCCCATCTCAGGTTTCCCCATACCTCTACAACCATTCCCATTTCAACTATCATCACTACACAGCTACTTCTGTCTCAGTCGCGTGCGTGTGCGTGTTCAGGCTGGTGTTCAGGCTGGTGTTCATTAGCAGGCGCTGTGTTCATCACTCATCTGGCGGTCCTTTCTCGTTTAGAGCTGCGATGATCGTGGACTTCCACAGAGCCTCACACACCCTGTACTACTGCCATCAGGGTTCAGGCTATCCATCATTAAACCATTGGGCTGTAATAGTGCTGAGAGAGACGTGTGTGTGTGTGTGTGTGTGTGTTTGTGTAGGTACTAAACTATCACAGATGGCTCAAGTCCTGCTTCATCAGGAGCTAATCACGCAAACATGGAGCCGTCGCAAAAGAACTTCCCTTGAGGCAAACTCCGAAATGTGTATGTGTGTGTGTGTGTGTGTGAGCGGGTGTACATTATCTGCTCTGTGTGTGTGTGTGTGTGTGTGTGTGTGTGTGTGCGCGCGCATGCGGGTGTGTACGTGTGTGTGTGCGGGTGTGTACGTGTGTGTGTGTGTGTGTGTCTGTGTATATGCTGCTCGACTAGGCATGTAGCTGTATGGGACTCCCTGCAGCTGCTGTGTGGGGTGTTGGTACTTGGCCCACACGTGGGGAGTGTTAACCCAGCTGTAGAGTGCTAGTCCCTGGGCAGCAGGGGTTCACAGACCCCCCCCCCCCCCCCCCCCCCCCCCCTCCAACCACCATTCCCCACCTCCCCCCAGGCTGGTCCTGCAGTCTGAACCTCCCAGACTCACTCCCAGCTGCTCCGCAATATACTTCCCCAAACCTGGCCACTATCAAAGGACTAATTACATCAACTCACTGTGACAGGCACTTAAAGACAGCATGACACAGACAGACAGAGAGAGAGAGAGAGAGAGAGAGAGAGAGGGAGAGAGAATGGGAGGGAGATGTGTTGAGGTGACATGAAAGGTGTGTGCAGAGAGATTTGGTTGTGAGAAAA
>NC_044507.1:3045000-3057500 GCF_902362185.1 Chanos chanos
AGGAACTTTTGATGTTAAAGTGACCTTTCAGAACAGCTGATCAACGAGATTTTGTTTGATTATTAAAATGGTATCTGATTCAGCATTAAATCTTTCCTGTATATGTCTCGTGCTTCTGAACAGGGACAAGGGGGCAATCTAAAGAACGGCTTCTTAATCATCATGATCATCATCATCATCGTGAATAACAACATCACAGAAACAATAAAAAATGCTCAGCTCATGAACTTGGTGTATGATCAATATGTTTGGGCAACATGTACGAAAAACCCACGAAGCCCTCACACTTTTGTACATAGCCTAAGTTTGTGTTAGACGTGCTGTTTTCCCCAAAACCGGGCAAAAAAAACCTGTTATCAACCGCTAAATAAAACGAACTCCAAGGTTCAGTTGAACGACCTCAAACTCTGTCCAAGACGATTACGAAAAAAAGAGAGAGAGAAAAAAAGAGGCTGCTGAGTTCGCTTTAAATGTCAGCGCGAGGAGGGGGAGGGAGGGATAACGGTAAGGTTAGACTCTAGATGCTGTCTCCAGCGCGTGCTCAGGCTTCTGTTAGTAATCCTGTGTTGGTGTTCGCGCGAGGACGTTCCGTAGCAGAATTCCCGCTTTTGGTCATATAGAAGAAGGTATCGACGTATTAAAACCGCTCAGATCCTCGTTCAAGCATCTATAGACATTTGGACATTGCCTTACCAGCTATTCAACAGCTTACAAACATGTGGATTTACAAAATTCTGCTCTGCGTAGCTGCGGTAGTATACTCAGGTAAGTTTTTGTAGTCAGTCAGGGACGCACGCAGTGTTCACTGGATGCGCACTTGGATGCGCGCTCTCTCTCTCTCTCTCTCTCTCTCTCTCTCTCGTAAACTTGTTTTCGATACGTTCTTCTTCTTGGTGTTTTCCACCTGTGTAGTACAAATCTAGGGAACAGCAGATGTGGATAAACACATCTAGAACTGTAAAATGACGCTTCTGACCAGTCGGTCGAATTGATACACTCGGTCAAATCCACAAACAAACAAAAACAAATCGAACTGAGGATTTGTTTAGTGAGACGCGAAAGACTCAAATTATTTTGCCGCTGTATCTCGCCATTTGTTTAGATTTTAAATAAACAAAGTCACATCATTGCGAAATAGCGGGGAACTTACTGCAAATAGTAGATGGACCAGACGAATGAATATGGTCGTATGTTTCTTCTCACTAACAACATCTGGATGAATGAGTCATCGTTACGAGAGACAGAGAGAGAATTGATGTGTTGATTTACTAACTGGATTAGTACTCTGTTATGTAGTGGCGTAAAGCAGATGTTCACCACACCATTCCGATAATGTTACACGGTTAGCGGTAAGATTTAATATCCTATTAACTGAACTGGGAATCACATTTCGAATCACATTGGAAACATGTAGGACGAAACCACACACACAGGCAGAAGCTTTAATCAGCAATTCTGAAAGAAACACGCCGTTTGCCAAATGGTGTCTAAATACGGGTGTTCGGAAAATAATGTGGCCGTGGTGTTTCATTTTTTAATGGTGTTTATGTAAAGAGGTAGTGCTCTGCGAGGAGAACCATGGGTCTCACACACACACACACACATACACACACACACACACACACGGGGGCGTCCTCAGGGGGTCCGCTAAATGAGTGGTTTGTTTACTGAAGGGATCCATTCTGGTCGGACTTTCTACAGTTAATTAGCCTTTAAACCAGTGATCAAGTTCAAGCTCCGAAATCCGACGCTTTAATGACTCTGATGTTTAAATGTAATTTAATGTGGGGAAAAAATACAAAACGTAGGCTTACTGAAATTCGTTAAGGCTGCGAGACAAGCGCAGCATCAGAACGATTCACCTGGGTTTTTGAATGAGAGACGTTTTTGGTGTGGTGTATATGCTACTCTGGTTTTTATCTCAGGACTTCTTCTCAGAAGGGCTCCGAGGGCTCTGTTTTAGGGACAGAGCTGCAGGTTGACGCCAGATAAATGCTGTCATTTTGCTGAGACCATCATTTTAATGATTTCATTTCTGAGTAAACTTTCAGTCTAGCGTCTCATCGCTTCATAAAAAAAAATCATTTGTAATTGTAGGTCTGCAGTTTGCTGTTTTAGTGTTTCTTTCCTGCTTTTTTTTTTAAAATGCATATTCTGAGGGTTTTGTGGTTTGCTTGCTCAAACATACATGCTGAGTTGACATGTTCTGTTTCAGGTTGGCAGTTTGTTCTGGAATGTTCTGTAGGAATGTCAAGCTGTCGTTGCTCTCTTTCACTCTGATAGAGGATGTTCCAGGCTGCTGGAGTTTGATATTGAAGGCTGCTCCTAACCGAGAGACTTTTAACCGACCCTGCTATGGTGGGGGAAGAGGGGTAGGGTAGGGTGGGAGGTGGGGAGGGGAGGGGAGTGGAGTTGTTAGTCGTTGCCCACTGGGCTGTGAGCCAACGTCCTCCCGGTCCTTGTTGTCCAATCAGCATTACTCCCCAGTCTCTAATCAGACAATGATGAATGCCTCTGAATCCCATTATACACAGCAGACTAGTCTGTGAGTGAAGCCCAGGGCCTTTACCTCATTTAATGCTTCACTGTCCCTCTGCTACTGCTCTGTGGAGCTTGGATTTCACACTGTCCAGAACTCCTCAGCCAAGCCTAGTACAGCTCCTGCAATCTGTCTTCCATAGACTCCTCCAGGATCTCTTTCTCTCTGTCTCTGTCTGTCTGTCTGTCTCCCCCTCTCTGTCTGTCTCTCTTTCCCTCTCTCTCTCTCCCCATCTCTCTGTCTGTCTGTCTCTCTTTCTCTCTCTCGCTCTCTTTCTCTCTCTCTCATCCTATTCTTCTATCTTCTATCTGTCAGTTGCTCTCTGACATATTTCGTTTCTACAAACCAGTTGATGACTTGCCAAAGTTTGACCTTCAGTGGTGTTATGGCAGTTCTGTGTTCAGGAGCTGATAAATTATTCTTTACACAGGAATGGGGGCAGTGTCACCTCAAATGAGGATATGTGGGTCATTAATGTACAAGTTGTTATTTTTATTTATTTTTTCTCTTGTTATTTTCTTTTCTATTTTCTATTTAAAACTTTCATGCATTATGGCGACATATAGAAAGTGTACTGGTGACTAAATCATTCAGTGTAAACATTTGTCGCAATAAAAATTAAAAAAAAAGGTAAATAAAACAAAAAACAAAAAACCCTCTCTCTCTCCCTTTTGCTGGACGTGTGTGTTCAGTTATATTGGTCTTGCTTACTAGATGGATAATTGTGAATAAACATTTGAAGAAGCCTGTATATCATGTTGATTATTTCATTTAAATCATGCTTAGGTTATTTAGTTATTTGCAAAAAGCTTCAATTTGCCTGAAGTTTTTGACAAAGATATTTTTAACTAATCACACGTAAATGGTTTTGAGATGTTATTTTATGAATATCGGTAAACATTAATTGAAATGAAAATAAATAGACACCACATGTGGTAGAGCCAGAGGAACACTCATCATCATCATCATCATCATCATCATCATCATCACCATCATTTTCACATTGTCCCTGTATCTGTTAGAAAGCAGGAGGAATGCCCTGCAGGATTACCAGAAGACCGATGGCGTGCGATTGGTTACCTCGCGAGACTACGTCTACGAGATGAAAAAGAACAAAAGCGTAGGCAGCTGTGCCCAGCGCTGTGTCCGAAACAGAAGGCTCAGCTTCAACTGCAGGTAGAGCAGCCCTCAACAGACAACACACACAACTACTGAATAATCACAACTACTGATAATACACACACAACTACTGAATAATCATAACTACTGATATTACACAGACAACTACTGAATAATCATAACTACTGATAATACACAGACAACTTCTGAATAATAATAACTACTGATAATACACACAACTACTGAATAATAATAACCACTAATAACACATGAACAACTTCTGAATAATAATAACTACTGATAATACACACACAGCTTCTGAATAATAATAACTACTAATAACACATGCACAACTTCTGAATAATAATAATTACTAATAACACATGCAAAACTTCTGAATAATAATAACTATTAATAACACATGCACAACTTCTGAATAATAATAACTACTAATAACACATGCACAACTTCTGAATAATAATTATTACTAGTAACACATGCAAAACTTCTGAATAATAATAACTACTGATACTACACACGACTACTGCATAATAATAGCTATTGATAATACACACGACTACTGAATAATAATAACTACTGATAATACACACACAACCACTGAATAATAATAACTATTTGTAATACACACGACTACTGAAAACAGTGAGGGCCCAGTGTTCAGAGTGTTTTAATTGAATCTCCACACTGTATTAAATTAGAAAAGGGACTTACCAGCATGTTACTCAAAGGAGGGAGTCAATGACTCCTCTAGGAGTAGAAATGAAAAAAACTCCGCTCTGAAACATGAAGGCCAGATAAAACAGATAATTGGGGAAGTGTGTTTTCTGTGCACACAGAGAAAAGAAAAGTTCCTCTTACTTTAAATGTCATTCTGCTGGTCAGATGAATGAGGTCAGAGGTCATTTGACCTGTGACCTAATGATGCAGAGCTTACGTAACTAGTGGAAAAATGAACTTGGCAACTGTGAGTGTGATGTTGTAGCATTTTTTGACAAGTGTGTGCAGTGTGCTGCACTTTTGTAACCTTGGTGAGACATAGCTGTGCAGCAGTACACACACACACACACACACACACACACACACACACACACACACACACACACACGCATGCATGCACGCACACACACACACACACGCATGCACACACACACACACACCAGATACACATACACACACACACTACATGCTCACACACACACACACCCCTTGCATGTCTGTAAACCCATCTCTCTTACTGTCTCACTCTCTCTCTCTCTCTTTTTCTCTCTCTTTCTTGTAGAGCATTCAACTTTGATCAGAAAAGCAAGAGGTGTTACCTGCTCTCCTTTGACAGCCTCACTGCTGCCGTCGACAAACAGACAGACTTTAACTTTGACCTTTATGAGAAGAAAGGTAAAAAAACAAACAAACAAACAAACAAACAAACATCTGTTGGTGTAGACTTTGAATGCAATAAGGCACAACACATGTTACTGGGGGAAAACAAGGCTATTGGGTAAAGTTTATGAATCTTTGCCAAGTTCACAGCTGTACAGGAGTAATTTGTGTGTGTGTGTGTGTGTGTTGTGAGGTTGTGTGCCTGTGTGTGTTTGTAAACAAAAACTTGCCCTTTGCTGATATTATGACGCACATCTGCATGCACACATGCACACCCACACACACACACACAGACACACACACACATTTCTCACACCCGTCATCAGCTGAGTTGGAGGTGAAGACAGCGGATGAAGGGTTTTTTTTTTTTTTTTGCGTTGGAGAGCAAACTCCTGTCAGTGAGAATGATTTACCCCTCCATCAGAACCATTTTACTCATCTGACCTCTCAACATCTTCTTTAGTGAGATTGTGTCACGTTTAAAAGGTCTCTAACTGCTCTGTGGGGTTTAGTGGCACTACATGCTTTGATCTGGTGTATCTCTGTTCTTCATGCAATAAATACAAACTAGCAGCCTTGTCATGAATTATCAAGATAACGAAAGAATAGTCAGGCTTCCAGTGTGACTTAATTAAATTTTTTAGTCTTGGTGTAATTAATTATTATTTTAATTAAGCATCTTTACTCTTGGTGTCGTTAAACACACACACAATTTATCAGACTTAGTCCAATGCTGTGATAATGCCAACATTAGTTTTTTTTAGTTTTATAAATAGTTTCAAAAGTGGAATGTAGGTGTATTTCACCCTGTGTGTGTGTGTGTGTGTGTGTGTGTCTTGGTACAGACTACGTGAGAGAGTGTATTATCGGCACTGGTGTAAACTACAAAGGGAAGAGATCAGTTACCAAGAGTGGAGTAGAATGTCAGCGCTGGGATTCCACAATTCCCCATGAACATGAGTAAGTTATTCTTTCGCTCTCTATCTCTTTCTCTCTCTCTCTCTCTCTTTCTCTCTTTCTCTGTCTCTCCGCTTCTGTCTCTGCATCCCCTCCACCTCTCTCTCTCTCTCCCCCTCTCTGCTTCTCTCTCTCTCTCTCTCTCTCTCTCTCTCTCTCTCCCCCTCTGTGCTTCTCTCTCTCTCCCTCTCTCTCTCTCTCTCTCGCTCTCTCTCCCCCTCTCTGCTTCTCTCTCTCTCTCTCTCTCTCTCTCTCTCTTTAATGTGTGTCCAAGGCCCCATTCATCACTCATATTCTTGCCTTTGTTTCCTGTGCTCCAGTTTTCTGTTGTACTTATTAAATCACACTTATAAATTCAGTGTTCTGTTGTACTAATTAAATCACACTTATAAATTCACTGAAGTGCTCTGGAATATTTTTGAGACTGGACCTAATTTTTGACTAAAACTCAAAGCTTGTATTAGTTGCGATGCCAGACTTTCTCTCCTTTGCCTGTATCTTGCCGCATGTGACCTCAGTGAACTTCACATCTAGGTCAGCAAACTCCCATAGCATACATACACGTACCCGTACACATACACACACACACACACACAATTGTGTCCGAAACGTACATTTGTATACAAGCGGCTCTAAAAATATTTATTTATGAACTTCTAAAAATATAATGAGGGGCCTCCACCACAGTGAATGTGTTTAGAGTATGGGTGCAGGGGGCTGAATGGAGAACTGGACGTTTGACAGAAAGCAGTAAATTGGACAGATAAGAGAGCTTCTGTAGGGGGGGAGGGGGGGTGCAGGAGCGATGTTGGACTTTGGGGATTCATTAGGCAGTGTCCAGCAGCACCCAGTACAGTGGTGCCTGCTTACTCTGTTTAACAGGCAAGAAGAATGAACCGGAAGAGTCTGATTAAGGTATTAGGAATCCGACTGATGCACTGATTGTAAGTCGCTTTGGCTAAAAGCGTCTGCCAAATGCTAAATTGTAAATTGTAAATTGACTCTTGCTTTTTCAAAAGAGCGCAAGTCGCTCTTTCTTTCTTTCTTTCTTTCTTTCTTTCTTTCTTTCTTTCTTTCTTTCTTCCTCTCTCTCTGTCTCTCTCTCTCCTTCTCTCCCTGTCTTTCATCTGTCGTAATAGAGAGCAGTGCGTGTGAAAGAGGGGTGCATTGAAATATTCCGAGGGGCGTTTTTCTCTGACACTGTGCAGGACTTTCCTTATCAGTGCAAAGGCTTTGCTTATGAACGTGGACAGATGCAGGGACAGGCCTGTCAGTGGTTTAATTTGGCTCTGAATTCTTCTTCTTCTTCTTTTTTTTTTTTTTAATCTCCCTCCATAAATCATTTGGAAATCAATCCATTTCCTTTCTGAAACACAACAGACAAATGCAGACAAAAATTGCTATGGTTTGCCAAAACGTAAACAGTTTTGATCAGGGGTTTACAAACATCCTCTAAACATTTATGGACAGAAAACGGAGGTAGCGGAGTGGAGAGCGTGAGTCTGCTGTTTAACCAACAAAATAACATCTTTCTGATTCATGAGCACTTTCATAATGCATTACCACCGTGCTTATCATAACAGTGTGGGGACTTTCCAGCAAAATCCTGATCCTGTTCTCTGCTCACTTTCTTCACTTTCTGAGACACAGAGAGAGAGAGAGAGAGAGAGAGAGAGAGGGGGAAAGAGAGAGGGAAAGAGAGAGAGAAAGAGAGAGAGACACGTCCTGTTAGGATATCTAACCCTGCTCTGCTGACCTGTCCTGAGACGTTTATTGAGTTCTTCTACCAAGTTCTGTTACTGAGCTCCTTTACTGAGTTCTTTTACTGAGTTCCTTTACTGTGTTCTGTTACTGAGTTCTTTTACTGAGTTCTTTTACTGAGTTCTTTTACTGAGTTCTGTTACTGAGTTCCTTTACTGTGTTCTGTTACTGAGTTCTGTTACTGAGTTCTGTTACTGAGTTCTTTTACTTAGTTCTGTTGCTGAGTTCTTTTACTGAGTTCTTTTACTGAGTTCTTTTACTTAGCTCTGTTACTGAGTTCTGTTACTGAGTTCTGTTACTGAGTTCTTTTACTGAGTTCTGTTACTGAGTTCTTTTACTTAGTTCTGTTGCTGAGTTCTGTTACTGAGTTCTATTACTGAATTCTTTTACTTAGTTCTGTTGCTGAGTTCTGTTACTGAGTTCTGTTACTGAGTTCTTTTACTGAGTTCTTTTACTTAGTTCTGTTGCTGAGTTCTGTTACTTAGTTCCTTTATTGAGTTCTATTACTGAGTTCTTTTACTTAGTTCTGTTACTGAGTTCTGTTGCTGAGTTCTGTTACTGAGTTCTTTTACTGAGTTCTGTTACTGAGTTCTTTTACTTAGTTCTGTTACTGAGTTCTGTTGCTGAGTTCTGTTACTGAGGTCCTTTACTAAGCTCTTGTATTGAGTCTTGTTCATTTCTTCGATCACCACATCCAGAAGTCAGTTCAGCATTCAGCAGTTTCATTGACATATCCTAAATTGAGTTCAAACATAAGTTCAACAGGTTTCGCAGGGCCTGCCGTTTATCGCCTTTTTTCACTATGCAGAGAGTCAAAATGATTGATTACACTGCTTAAGAACATTTCCCGCCAAAATTCTAACAGTGGAGTTTTCATTGATGCCTGCGGAGGATGGCTCTGTTTGTGTGCGGGGGAGTGTGGATCTTTTTTACTCTGCCCAGGGGGGAAGGAATCTCAAAGCCAGACTCTTCATCTAGTTGTTTTGGCTATCTGAATGAATAGATAGGTGTACTTCTTTAAAAATGTGTCAAATCGAAATCCCTTCACTGCGTTTATGCCCGCCTGGGGGAGGGCGATGACATCAGTAGGTCGCGACCCCACAGACGGCATGGCTGAAGTGAAGGATGGGGGGGGCGCGATGGTGATGTTAAGCGAATAAACTCGGGGGGGAAAGCCACAGAGATGTGGGGCGGTCCAAACTGCTCCAGTTTTACAGGGGTCCACGTCCAGGTGGGGGGGGATTTGGAGCCCCACTCCTGGTACTGTCTGTAACGGTATGTGTTGAAGTTTAATGAAGGGTTATGCTCAAAAGAAAAAAGAGAGAGAGAGAGAGAGAGAGAGAGAGAGAGAGAGAAACTCTTTTCTCTGGGTTTAAGCTCCAGAGAGGAGCGCCTCCCAAACACATGATTTCCATCGGACTGATTGATACTGAGAACTGCCACAAGAACAGGCCCTTGGTTATGGATATCAGTGTTAAACACAAGTGACATTTGGCTTTTGGCTTTTGTTCTTACTAAACCATACACAAACAAATCTGGAGTTCTAATTTTACACACACAGACACACACACACGCACACGCGCACGCACGCTCCGTATGCTTTAATCTTCTCTGCCTTCTCTCTCAAACAATCAGCTTCATCCCGAGGAGGAACAAAGGCAAGAAGAATGGCAGGGGCCTGAGGAAAAAGGACCTGATTGAAAACTTCTGCCGTAACCCCGACAATGCCACCACCGGGCCGTGGTGTTTCACGACGGACCCAAAACTCCGACACCAAGGCTGCAACATTCCGCAGTGTTCCGAAGGTATGTCTGGAGCGTTCTGGAACGCTGAAAAAAAAAGAAAAAAAGAAAAGCAAAACTCAAATTGGATTCCTCGTCCAAATCTGATTTTGAAATGTTACAAAACATCGGATAATGTAATGATTAGCAGATGTTGTGTCTGAATTTTATTTTTTTGTGTGTGTGTATCGTATAGGTGTCCAGGTAATGGGTCTTTCATTTTTCATATCCAAACTGCACACTTGAGTGAGTGATAATAATAGTGAGTGAGAACAATAATTGCAGACAGTGAAAGACGTCTCATTACATCTGGAAATGAAGTTGTTTGAAATGTTTGGACACACTGACAGCATCTCGTTCACATTGTGTCAGCGGCCAAGGCTCATTCCACCCGGGGCCTACCTCAGCTTACTGGATCCTCTATTCTCAACGTGACCCTCAGTTTTCTGGGATGAGAATAATGAGAATAATAAAAGGATATCATTTTTCTCTGGCTTTTAAAAATTACCCCCAAAAATTGCTTATTTATAATACATATTGTTTTTCTGCATGAGATGCATAGCAGAGACAGCCTGTGAACGCTTGGTCTGTCAACAGAACTGTCCCAAAATACAGCTGGGAGAACTGTTAATAAATTATATTCTTATGATCAGAAAAACACACACACACAGGCACACACACACACAGACTTACACACACACAGACTTACACACACACACACGCATGCACGCACGCGCGCGCGCACACACGCACACACACACATGCACTTCTACACACACACACACACACACACACACACACAGGGACATAAAAAAACGATTTCATGAGAATGGCCAGAGTGAGCATCTGGTTCCAATACTTGGAGCGAGACTTGTACATAGTGGTGTGTGCGTGGGCCGTAACTGACTCCAGATCAGTGTTGGGTTCTAATGTGACCTCAATGGCCATGATGTGCGGTTCTGCCTGTTCAAACAGTGGACTGTTTCCTTAGTGCTGCTTTTCTGTGTTTCCAGAACTTTCTATGATTCCAGCTTGCCTGGCTCTGATTTGTCGCCCCGCCCCCCCTCCCGGTCCTGTACAGGGCTTCTTGGGAGGTGTTTTTCAGGAAATTAAACAAGTGGTAAAATCTGATGTAGGGGCAGAACAACAGAGTGATAAACATTCGTAATCTTCAGGCTGCAATCATATAAATATTATGGGTCATTGACTCCTACTCAATCACCCGTTCGGTCTCTGTGTCATCGAACGCCCATTGTGATGTCATAAAGGAATAAGCAGGAGGAACAAATGAAAGGCTCCGTGGACAAAAGGTGTTGGCAGCAGCCGTTTCCCCCCAGTTTACCTTTAAATCACTCTATTGTTTTCCTATGGAACTTTTAAATTTTTTATTGGAAACCTTTTTACATAACAGTGTGTGTGGGTAGGGTGACAATGGAAAGGCCCAATTCTCTTAGGACACAATACCACAAACGCTTTTACAGGAATCGAGACTTAAAAACAGGGGATCCCAGTCTCCACTGGGCTGGCACCAGACTGGGGCAGCACACATTCAGAACAATCAGTCTGTTTTAGGGGCATGGGAAAGACAAAAAAGAGCCAAGAGGTATATGAGGATGTTAACTGCGACTGTCCAGGGTCAGAGTGTATTTGTGTTGAGTACTAAACCTAAAAAACTAAACCAGTTCAACCACCTTTTGTTCAGCATGGCCAGTTGCCTCGGCTGAGGTGACCTGATAGCAGTCAGGTGTTTGAGTCTGGATCTGCGAGACCACCTCTGAGCATGATAACACAGCTCAGCTGTGTGTGTGTGTGTGTGTGTGTGTGTGTCACGGACATTGACTTTAAGTGCTGTAGACTCAAAGCAGGCGTGTTTCTCCTCTTCCACAGTGGAATGTGTGACGTGTAATGGGGAGAGTTACAGAGGACCCATGGACCACACGGAGAGTGGGAGAGAGTGTCAGCGCTGGGACCTGAACCAACCCCACGAACACCGCTTCCATCCCAGCAGGTAAGAGATCCTCCCAGTCTGAGACACCGCGCTGCCTGGTCTGAGGACTGTAGTACACTGTTTCAGACTGTAGTACACTGTTTCAGATTGTAGTACACTGTTTCAGACTATAGTACACTGTTTCAGATTGTAGTACACTGTTTCAGATTGGAGAGTGATGTGTTTGATGTAAAGTGATGTGGTTGATGTAGAGTGATGTGTTTGAGGTAGAGTGATGTGGTTGATTTAGAGTGATGTGTTTGAGGTAGAGTGACATGGTTGATTTAGAGTGATGTGGTTGATTTAGAGTGACATGGTTGATTTAGAGTGATGTGGTTGATTTAGAGTGATGTGGTTGATTTAGAGTGATGTGTTTGAGGTAGAGTGACATGGTTGATTTAGAGTGATGTGGTTGATTTAGAGTGACATGGTTGATTTAGAGTGATGTGGTTGATTTAGAGTGATGTGGTTGATTTAGAGTGACATGGTTGATTTAGAGTAATGTGGTTAGTTTAGAGTGATGTGGTTGATTTAGAGTGATGTGGTTGATTTAGAGTAACATGGTTTAGGTAGAGTGATGTGGCTGGTTTAGAGTGATGTGGTTGATTTAGAGTGACGTGGTTGATATAGAGTGATGTGGTTGATTTAGAGTGACGTGGTTGATTTAGAGTGATGTGGTTGATTTAGAGTGTTGTGGTTGACTTAGAGTGATGTGGTTGATTTAGAGTAACGTGGTTTAGGTAGAGTGATGTGGTTGATTTAGAGTGACATGGCTGATTTAGAGTGATGTGGTTGGTTTAGAGTGATGTGGTTGGTTTAGAGTGATGTGGTTGATTTAGAGTAACATGGTTTAGGTAGAGTGATGTGGTTGGTTTAGAGTGATGTGGTTGATTTAGAGTGACATGGCTGATTTAGAGTGATGTGGTTGGTTTAGAGTGATGTGGTTGATTCAGAGTGA
>NC_044507.1:3062500-3070000 GCF_902362185.1 Chanos chanos
AACACTCCCGCACACCTCAGAACTTTAGCTGCAGCTGATTGCCTCAAACACACGCGCGCGCACACACACACACACACACACACAGACACACACACACACACACACACACACACACACACACACACACACACAGATATTAACTACAGGTCACTTCAGTGCTTATTCCCTATAGCTTTATATGTTGTATATTCCATACAGTGTACCCATTTCCAGTACTATATATGTGCTCTATATATACTCTGTAGTATACAGTGTACCCATTCCCTATACCGTACACATACTGGCTATGTTTGGTGTCCAGACACTGGTGCTTTATAGTCAAGGCCAGCCTTGGGTTGTTTGTGAGCACTGCATAACCGTATAGATATTTGGGGAATGAGTGTGTGTCCTGCCGTGAGACAGTCACACACCCTATCTGCCTGTGCGGCTATCTCCAGTCATGATCAGGTCATGTTTCCACAAAACACACGAGCTCAAGTTGTTTATGAGACTGTTTTCTCAGTAAGTCACTGAGCCTGTGTGTGTGTGTGTGTGTGTGTCTGTGTGTGTGTGTGTGTGTGTGTGTGTGTGTGTGTGTGTGTGTTTCAGAGACCTGAGGGAGAACTATTGTCGGAATCCAAACGGTGACTCTCTCCCATGGTGCTTTACCACAGACCCTAACGTTCCCATAGCATACTGCACCAACATCCCACGATGCCGTGCTTCCACTGCCGAACCAGAGGGTGAGTGCTATTTCCACCTGCACTGTCGCTTTAGGACAGGGCCAATTATAAAATTACAGTTATAAACAGGTATAAACACTCTGACTTGAGCAACCAATCAAATCAAACGCGGCCCTGCATGGCAACTGATTATTCAAACGATTCGGTAAAGCGTTCACTCAAGCTTAGTGCAGACTGTGGTGGTCAGATGTTTTTCGATGTTTCATGAACTGACGCTATGTCGGACCATTCTATGGGTAACGCTTAAGTTGGTCTCTCATTTTAAATCACTGTTTAGTCAACACCATGAGTCACAGCTTTGCCGACAGCTCGTTTGACAATTACATTTGAGGCGGCGCGGCAGGCGGCGTGGTGGATATAGTCACGTTGAGTGCTATCGTATCTCAGAAACTCCTGTGCCCTCAGAGTCAGCTTTAATGGTGCGTGGAGGGCTGAGTGGCGTCGTGGGGACATAAATCATCATATTTGAGCTCTTTTACTTTTATGGCTTTTCGAAACTCTAGATTGAGGCTTAGAGCGACGGCTGCGGCCCCAACATAGCCATATTGGGTCAGTAATAGACACGCACTCTTGGTCTCTATGGTCAAATAAGCGTCAACCAAAAAAACACATCCGTTTAGGCCCTTGTAAAGGCAACAGCCGATGCCACCATTTGTCACTGTGTTAAAACAGAAAAGCTGTGTAGTGAGGACATTCACAACACCTGAAACATATTTCTGCATCTTTGATGAGATGTCTTTGTACTTTGTTGAGGAGTAATTCATGGCTGCAGTAAAACAAAACAAAAAAGAGAGAGACCATCTGTTTTTGAAGTCCTGTTCTCATTTGTGTCTCAGAACAACAAAACAAAAACAAATAGTTGACTCTTTTAACTTGTTACGCACTCCACACATCAAATCCGTTGGAGTAAGCGTAGCTCTGATGGTGTTTATAGTGTCTTGTTCCTTAAAGACGACCGTGGGCAGGCTGATTCTGAGAGAGCCTTTGTGTTGCTGTATAAATGACTCAGACATTCATCTGCTGGAGCCGTCCCACACACCGGTCACGTCCCTAAAGGCAGGCAGAGCCAGGAGGAGGAGATGGCGAAATTGATTCCCCCCCCCCCCCCCCCCCCATTCTGATTAGGACTGTTGGGACCCAGGGTCTCAGTGAGTCTGCTCTGTTTCCACGGCTACTGCCCAATCCGGAATAGCTGGGCTGCCTGTTGACCTCTGGTTTGTCGTTTGTGTTTTATTCCACTGAGGGGAGAATCTTGAGTAACACCACTGGCTTGTAAGGCCTTGGTGTGTGTGTGCAAGGTCATGAGGTCACTGTGCTCCTGTTCGTAATGTCACCCGTCTACGCCTTCTCATCAAACAGCGATGATTGTGAGCAGTTTCAGAAATGTTTTTGGTGGCAGTCTGAGGTCACATCAGTGTGCGTGCATGCGTGCGTGTGTGTGTGTGTGTATTATTTCTGACTGTGGAGTTGTTCTGTGTTGCAGAGTGCTACACAGGCGTTGGTGAGCGGTATCAAGGCAGCCAATCAAAAACCAGATCAGGAATCCCCTGCACCCCGTGGAATGACCGCAACTGGTAAGAGACTGGCCTTTCTCAGAGCCGACTGCCGATGGTCCCGCCCTCCTCGGGGTTTTGTCCCTCAGCGAAACGACCGACCTTCCCATGCCCAGCATGAACTTCCAACCATACACATTAACACCAGCGACAAACTGGTCACAAAGATTCAGATGGAAGTTTTGTTTTATTAAAACAGTGAAGGTCGACCAAGGGCCCAATTTTATTATTTTTATTTTTTTTTTATCATTTCATCATTATTTTGAATACTTGAGAGGCTTCCGATTCGCCCTCTTCCCCTTGTTCCAAAAAAAGGCGACATACACCCCTTACAGTGAAGTACACTTCGCTCAGGGAGCTCAGAATAGACTTTGTCCCACTAGAGGTTTTCGGACTGGGCCAAGACTCTGGGATCTGAGACGCGGCTGTGAACCAGAGAGCGTAATGGTGCTGAATCCGTGCCTTGGGTGTTCACATGGTTTCCATGGAAATGAACCCAGATCCCAGGCTTCTGTTTTGTCTAAACCAGGATCTCAAGGACAAACCTCCTATGCGTTCTGTGAGCCACTGTGGTTCTGTCAGACACAATGGCTTTGCTCAGATATTCAGTTCAACAGTAATACTCCCTTCATTACTTGGAGTGAGTGAATGAATGAATGAACGAATGACGTACACCAGCAAGACACTGCTTTCTGAATTCCTCATTATCAAACCTGACTATTGGATTTGCAAGTATTGATATTATATTGCTTTTCCTTGCTTCAAATAATGTTTATATTTACCATATTTTTCACTGTTATGTGTGCCCTATGTTAGAATATCTACACTGTTATTAGCGGCAGTGACCTCTGAACCGTTCAGCCACACTTGTTAGTCAGATGAAACCGATTGGAGGGGCTACAGGTCTGTCTGCTAACACTCACCTTGAAACTTACGCCATTAAATAACTTCCCCCATTTACGAACAAGTTCCAGGTCAAAGATCAGTCTCCAAAGACCTGCCAGAAACACGCCAAGGGTCGAGGAAAACGAAGCAGAGGGGTCGTTGGTGTGTCAGAGTATATTTATCTTTCCTGACTAAATAAGATCCTTGCGGTTTTCCAAGGAAGAAAAACACATTTGGATGGAGCTTACCCCTCCGCCCCCCCCCCACCCCCCGTTCTGAATGCCCCATGTGTGATGTGTGAGTAGGGCTGTTAACATGACTTCTCTTTCGAGAACGACAGGCTCAAAAACACAGCTGGATCAGAGTATTCAAAAGACACGCACGCACACACGCACGCACGCACACGCACACGCACACGCACACACACATACACACGCACGCACACACACACACACACACACACACACACACACACACACCTTGACGCGACACCCCGCCCCTTGCTCCTCCAAAGCTCCAACAGTCCGTCACAGAAACATCAAAGCCAATCAGCTTCTTCATTTGCCTCACACCCCACCAGACACCACACACTGGAGGTCAAAGGTCAGGCAGGGGAGAAACCTGAGGGACGACTTGTTTACGTTCGCGAGAGACGCGAGGCTAGCGCCGCTACGAAATAAATTCAGCGCTAAGAGAAACTGTTGTCCGCTCCCTTCACCCTTCATGCTGAGTTTCCTTTATCAGCTCTTCAAATTCCTTTTAGTAGAATTCACATGTTTTCCGTGTCTTTGAGTTAGCGGTGTCCAGAGGATTTGGGCTGGGGGGGGGGGGTCGTTGTGGGAGAACTGTGTGTAGGTAGATGGGGGGGGTGAGTAATGCTCCGACCGCATACCTCCCTCTCTCTCCAGAGATGACACTGCTGGCCCTCCGCCAGGACTGATGGGAAACCTCGGCGCTGGGCCGCTTTGTCACGGTTGCCCCAGTATAACCAGTCCGTGTGTGTGTGTGTGTGTATGTATTGGCTCATTGGCTCTACCAGCCAAAATAATTAAAAAAAAAAAAAAAAAAAGTGGGGGAAGTTGAATGCCCTTTGTAGTCTTAGTTTTAGAATATCACACGAAAGGGCAGAGTGAAGATCATCTCTCCCACCCCCCCACCCCCCACACACACAGGAGAATACCATCAGCATTGTTAGTCACTCATCTTTTCCCATTATGCATCATCTGGTTCGTTTGTTTAGCTCCATACATGTTTTGATTGAGTAAGAGTAATCTTATCCTGTGGTTAACGTTTTTGTTTGTCATCATCATGATTCATCCTAGTATCTGACATTTTTATGTGTTTACACTTTCAACCATCTGCACTAATGTTTTGCATGACTGTGTTCTAGATTATCGTTTCTTTCCTATGTGCCTCATTTTTGTGTATGTGTGTTGTGTGTGTTGTGTGTTGTCTTTTTTTGGACAGGAATTCCAACATGATTACAACGGGGCTGGAGGGCAGCTTCTGCAGGAACCCAGACAATGACCAGCACGGCCCCTGGTGCTTCACAGAAAACCCCGACGTTAAGTGGGACTACTGTTCTGTCAAACCTTGTGAGTCGATTAGCATGCTAACGCTAGCCTGCTAACCTGAGGCAAACCTTACCCAACCCTTAACCAAACACTCACCAAAAACCCAAACCCAAACGGTTAGCATAAATACAGTTCAAGCAGAGCTTACGGGCTGGTTAGTCTGATTTAGAGGGCTGTATGCATAGCAGTAATTCGTGCTAGCATTTCACGGCGGAAAGTTCACAGATGCCCCGTGTCAAAGGTGTGTTAGCTTATGTGCCTTAGCACTGATGTAACTTCTCATCACCTTCTCATGGAGGTAGCACAACTGAAAGTCAACATGTGTTCTGTCTCTGTGTGTGCTGCACATCATCACACACACACACACACACACACTCACACACACACACACACACACACACTTTCACCAAAGGGGTCAGTGTAATTACAGTGTGTGAAACCCAGGTGGGCCACTCTGCCAACAGCCCCTCTGTCTCTGTCTGTCTCTCTCTCACACACACACACACACACACACATGACCCCAGGCCACTGTGAGGCCTGAGCAGTCCCACATGTGGAAGGACTGAATGTGGACAGATACAGTGGAGTTGTTCTGTAGCTCAAATCCTCACTCTCTTTCCTTTAGATGCCACTCTACACAACGCCTGTTTGTTAGTGCACATATTACGGTCACTTACAGGTAATAGTTAAAACATAATTAACCATGTGGTTCTGTGTGGAATTTTCTTTTCAGGTGAAGCCTTGTCAACTTCTCAAAACACAAATACAGGTGAGTGTGGAATGTGTTTCAGTCCCAAATGTATTTGTCCCAAATCTGTCTGCTGCAGGTCTCTCATTTCCCTTCATCAATGAAGAGCCCTTTTCATATCTTCTCCAGAAATATTTTTTATCTTTCTATTTGACTGTGCAGTGTGGAGAAGATTTTCTCTCCTGTAACTTTGATCTTGTTCCTCTCTCTCTCTGCCGATGTCAGGAGACGGGAGGAGTTTGTCGTGTTTTATCCATAAGAGAGTGCGCATTGTGGGTGGAGGACCCATTGACATCAGAGATGGGAGCTGGATGGTCAGCATACACAAAGGGTGAGGAGGTCCACACCCAACCCAAATACTTACAAACACTTCCCAAATACTCACATCTCCCAAACCTTCACATCTCTCCATCCAAACACTCACATCTCTCCATCCAAACCTTCACATCTCTCCATCCACTCATATCTCTCCATCCAAACCTTCACATCTCTCCATCCACTCATATCTCTCCATCCAAACACAAACATCTCTCCATTCACTCACATCTCTCCATCCAAACACTCACATCTCTCCATCCACTCACATCTCTCCATCCACTCACATCTCTCCATCCAAACCTTCACATCTCTCCATCCAAACACTCACATCTCTCCATCCATTCACATCTCTCCATCCACTCACATCTCTCCATCCAAACCTTCACATCTCTCCATCCAAACACTCACATCTCTCCATCCATACACTTACATCTCACAAACAACTGTATTACTAATTACTCAATACCATCTTAAAGAGTTAATAGAGGACGAAGATGATGATGAGGATGATGACGGTAGTTGTTTCCCCTGTATTTTGTGTGAGAGTTTGAGGTATGGGTATCAGAGTGGTGTTTCGTGTTGAGGCTGTCTGGTCTGACAGTGAACTCTGTGAGAATTTGGATGTGTCTTATCCTCTCTCTCACTCTCTAACTCTTTCCCTGTAGGAACAAGCACTGGTGTGGGGGGACACTGGTGAGGGAGGAGTGGGTGCTGACAGACATAGGCTGCTTCTCTTCATGGTAATAATCTGCTTTCTCTCCCTCTCTGACTGACCTCTAGTTGACCTCTGTGGTTCTCAGGGACACAGAGGTTAAGTCTCTCTGATCACAGATCATTTGTCATGTGCGTCAAACTTCATAAATCAAACCGATGATCAGAGAATGTCAGTAGCTCTGTGTCTCTACACATCACTGTCTGTGTAAAACACACGCGCACACACACACACACACACACACACAGATACACGCACAGTTAGATACATATGCACACGTGCATGCCTACACATGCATGCGCGCGCACACACGCACACACACACACACACATACCCAAACCCATGCATGCACTCACAGAGAGAGAAACTTAGGCTGATGGTTATCTGTTCCTATGCAGCAGTCTTTACCAATTAATTAACTGATGTAATTTTTTTTTGTCACATGATTTAATGAGTTAACCCTTGGTCAGTGACACTGATGGTGCTCTTCTCCTCTCAGCGTTCCTGACCTATCAGAGTACAGCTTATGGCTGGGCACCACCCATTTTAACCAGTCTGAACAGAGTAAATCCAGAGGTCAGCAGCTACGCATCGCCCAGTTAGTCTGTGGTCCTGAGGGATCTGAACTGGCCCTACTCCGCCTGGAACAGTACGCATATGTCACTCGGCCCGTCTATCTGCCTGTCTGTCTGCCTGCCTGTCTGTCTGTCTATCTGTCTGTCTATCTGTCTGTCCGTCTGTCTGTCTGTCTATCTGTCTATCCGTCTGTCCGTCTGTCTGTCTCTGGCTGTCTTTTTGATCTGATACTGTCAAAATTTACAATATACACCTGTGCATGGTCCTGTTTGTCATCCCCCCCTCTCTCTCTCAGGCCTGCTCATTTCACAGAGTATGTGAGGGAGATCCAGTTGCCTCTGTCTGACTGTGCCATGGGAGAG
Source organism: Chanos chanos (assembly GCF_902362185.1). Lineage (NCBI taxonomy): Eukaryota > Metazoa > Chordata > Actinopteri > Gonorynchiformes > Chanidae > Chanos > Chanos chanos. The sequence continues at coordinate 3,069,951 of NC_044507.1, forward strand.
GGGACTGTCTGCTCCATGTACGGCTGGGGTGAGACCAAAGGTGAGCTGAG
>NC_044507.1:3082500-3085000 GCF_902362185.1 Chanos chanos
AAAATCAAAGCAAGAAAGAAAGAAAGAAAGAGAGAGAAAGGACTGATCATCTACTGCAACGACCACGAATACAGTCAAATGTTTAAAAAAGCCTTTGTGTGTAATGTTGGTTCCGTTAAAGTCCTCAGTTTCTCCACAGGCAGGGGCCACACCTCTCACTCTGTAATAAAGCAGCGGGCCATCAGATGTACTCACAGTATCATTGGTAAGATCATTAGCTGGACTATTGAAATGAGGGAGCAGCAGTGACCTCTCCCTGACTAATTAATACTATCATTTCCCATCTGTGTGAGGAGTGTTTGATCATGACACGGACCCGATGATGACTTCCCTGCTCATCAGTCATATGAAAATGCCTCTGCCGTTGACTGATAGAGATGAGTGTTTACAGAGTTAGGAGCAGAGTATTGAACATTTGATTGCAGTAAGATTTGCTCAGCTTTTCCCTCCCCGATCCTCTCCAAGATGTTTTTCCTCTCAGCCGAGTATGAAATTGCCTGTTTTCAGCACTTCTCAGCTCACATAGATGTCTCCTTATTTCTCTCTCTCTCTCTCTCTCTCTCTCTCTCTCTCTCTCTTTATGTATATACGGCTGAGTAGCTGTCAGGAGACTTAATGCTCTAATGTATACAATTCAGCCCAAGAGCAAGGTTACAATCAGTAGCTAATCAAGCCCTAAAGAGAGAGATGAGAATTTATGGGCTAATTACTTACTTAAACTAGTCAGTCACAAAATATGGGGGAAAAAAAGAACAGATTTACCCTGAACGGAGCACTGCCACATATTGGAATTGGAAGAACTCTCTCTCTACCGCAGAAGAGTTTGACACATCTTACCGACTTCATACAAGTTTCTTCTTTTTTTGACACAGTAAAAGCCGTTCTGAGAACAGACTGGTCAAAGGGAAAGTCAAACCAAAACCCCTTTAAACCTTACCGATTTTTAATCCAAACCTTCAACCCCCCCCCCCCCCCCCCCCCCAAAAAAAACAGTCGTCTCTCTGAAGAAGTTTGACTCCGCAGAGCCGACCAGTGACTTTGCATTATGCTGTGTTGTGCTGTAGAGAAGAAATGGCTGGTGGAGCTTTGGATCGGCGGCACAGCCCGGATTACAAATGGGCCCCGATGTTTTGCCCGGGCGCTGTGAGCCCGCCGCAGGTGATGCATGACGATGCAAACTGTCAGAGCTCCGGCCCTTCATCATGTCCCAGGGCCCCCGATCGATGGGGGCACTAAGTCACCGTGGCAACCGCGGGGAGGGCATTGATCATTTATTATTTCATCAAAGCTCTTCTTCTTCCTCCTCTTCTCCGGGAAAGAGAGAGAGGGAGAGGGGGAGAGAGAGAGAGAGCTGCTGGTACTATGACCTGATTGACCCGCTGCGGTGACAGCACCGCTAATAAACTTTATCAATGTTACGGGCCCTGGCCGCTAATCAAACTCTGATCGGTGGCTCAGATATGGGTGTAAATTATACATAACGTTGCCCCAGATCCAGATTACAGAATAAGTTAAGTTCCTTCGCCGCCACAAACGAAGATGCTAGCCGTGTTTGTGTTTGCCTCACCTCCTCACTGAGGGATGGTATAGAATTGTCGTTTCTCTTATGAGTTCATTGTTAATTTTTTTTTTCTCTGTCACATTTTCTGTGCCTTTCACGCTGTCTGCTGTCTTTCATGCAGTGTGTTAGCACTTTTTTTTTTTTTAAGCATTTGTAATTAACTAAAATTAAATATAAATTTGACGTAAGCGTTTGCCACCATCTTGAATATGCCATTGCGTCGTTCCATTTTTACCCTGCCCTAACTGTGACCATCGACGTGTCCTCCGTGAGTTTGGCTACAGGGTGGGGGATGCTATCCCTGTGGGGGTGTTAGCATTAGCATCAACGTCACGTTCATCAGATGCCAGTGGCCCAGTGGAAGCATTAGCGTCAGCGTCATGCTAACCTAATATAGCACCAGAAGCTCTGCGTCAGTGTTGAAATTAGCATTAGCATTAGCCTCATATTGAACTAATGCCAACGGCCTTGTGTTTGTCACTGGTGTCAGACTGATCCGGGCCTAATGGCCCAGTGCTGGTTTAAGCATTAGGATTAGCACCAATACCAACAATACGCTGACAGTGTTCCAGTGGCCCTGACTGAGGCTTAGCCTTACGTTGGGCTGGAGCCAGCGGTTTGTGTTAGCATTAGCATTAGCGTTAGCACCCCGTTTGGTGAGGAGCCAGCAGTCCCGTGGTGAAGAGCATGTTCAGTGCGTCACCTCATTCCTTGTTTCCCAGAAACCCTGGCGTTCTGGGGCATATGGCAATCCTGCCCACCCTGCTGTCAGAAATAAACCTCTCCCTTACTCTCGTCATCCTGTCCTCTGTGTCTTAGTCAGGCCAACCGTGGGCGCATCTCCTGTTCTTTGGCTCGCTGATGCGTCTCTGTAACTCCAGAAAATTACAGCGCTATTGTCTGTCATTATCGACTGTTATGAGGAACGTCCCACTTTTC
>NC_044507.1:3090000-3095000 GCF_902362185.1 Chanos chanos
GGAATGACTTGTCTCTGTGCTAAGCGTGAGTGCAGTACTGAAGGAATGGCTTGTCTCTGTGCTAAGCGTGAGTGCAGTACTGAGGGAATGGCTTGTCTCTGTGCTACGCGTGAGTGCAGCACTGAGGGAATGGCTTGTCTCTGTGCTACGCGTGAGTGCAGTACTGAGAGAATGGCTCGTCTCTGTGCTACGCGTGAGTGCAGCACTGAAGGAATGGCTTGTCTCTGTGCTACGCGTGAGTGCAGTACTGAGGGAATGGCTTGTCTCTGTGCTACGCGTGAGTGCAGCACTGAGGGAATGGCTTGTCTCTGTGCTAAGCGTGAGTGCAGTACTGAAGGAATGGCTTGTCTCTGTGCTAAGCGTGAGTGCAGTACTGAGGGAATGGCTCGTCTCTGTGCTACGCGTGAGTGCAGTACTGAGGGAATGGCTTGTCTCTGTGCAAAGCGTGAGTGCAGTACTGAGGGAATGGCTCGTCTCTGTGCTAAGCGTGAGTGCAGTACTGAGGGAATGGCTTGTCTCTGTGCTAAGCGTGAGTGCAGTACTGAGGGAATGGCTTGTCTCTGTGCAAAGCGTGAGTGCAGCACTGAAGGAATGGCTCGTCTCTGTGCAGACAGCGCTGAGAGCTGGGAAGACAGATGAAAATGGCTCAGATGACTTTAATAGCTGCAGATGGACTGTAGAAAAATTGGGAAAACGTATTTAGCATTTGCTGAAACCAAAGTATTATCTATCAGAACAGACGTTTTTCGTGGTAATGAGACTTTAGGCGAAGTTTGTGTGATAAATAGAGAGAGATTTGACGATACAGAGATCAGCATCTGTCCAAAATGTTCATTATTGTCCGAGCATGTTGTAGATCATATATACACACACACACACACACACACACACACACACAAACACACACACACTCACACACACAAACACATACAGATAGATAGATAGATAGATAGATAAATATACTGTACATCTTACTGAATGTTTTAGAAAAACATGCCGGGCAATTATTATTATTATTATTATTTTTTACATAGATTTAACTTGGCATGGACGTATGAACTTGTGAAGAGTTTGTATATTATGTACGTGTGTGTGTGTGTGTGTGTGTGTGTGTGTGTTTAATGCAGACATGTGCCCATGTGTTTACTGCAAAAATGACCTTGAGTTTGAAAAAGGTGCTGCATCAATAAAATATGGTCCATAAGAAAACATTTAGTCTGATGATGTGAGGTCTTATTCTTTCATAAAGCATGTGATAAAGACCAGTCTGTGTGTGTGTGTGTGTGTGTGTGAGTGTGTGTGAGTGTGTGTGCATGTGTGTGTAATTTTACATGCCTTTGACATTAGGGGTGAAGAGAGTGTATGAGTGGAGCTTAGTGCTTCTTCTCATTAATAGGAAATTAGCTTAAACGGTGCTAAATAATTTAGAATTGATTAAGAGCATGTTGAAGGGGTCCTGAGTGTCTGTAAAGATTTTCTTACCCTTTAAAGCAGATAAATGCTCTTTACGCCGATACAAGGCGTCTGCCTGTGTCCCTCCTTTCTCCTGAGTGTGAATGTGCTGCACTGGGGCTCCCAGGGGCCGCTGGGTGTTCGCCTGCCGCCACATACGTTAGGAGAAATGGTGACAAAAACCAACAGTGACACTTCAGACCTCTCCTGATTGGCTCATTTCCCCTCCCTCACATCTCTGAGCACTCACATGTGGCCCAATGGGGTTAGGATCTGGCTGTTATTGACAGCCCATTGAGAGGCAGAGGCACTTAGAGAGGAGTGGATGGTGAGGTCATCAGATTTGTTCTGGGTTCCTACTTTCTCATCTGAGAGCATTAAACTGATGAGCCATACCTCATTATTTATCCCTCTCTCTCTCTCTCTCTCTGTCTCACACACACACACACACACACACACACACACACACACACATGCACACACTCTTTCTCTCTCTCTCTCCATCATCTATAAAACATGCATACACTTTCTCATATCGCTGTCTGTGTATGAATGTATATACTTAGTCCTGGCGCAGTGTTTGTGTGTGTGTCTGTGTGTGTGTCTGTGTGTGTGTGTTTGTGTGTATGTGTGTGTGTGTGTGTGTGTGTGTGTGTGTGTGTGTGTGTGGATTAGTGTACCATTTACTCTTGTTTCTCAGGTACAGAAGAACTGTGTGTTTTTCTTTTCATGCTGCTACTGTGAAAAACACATCAGTAATGGAGCAGATATCAACCGTTTAACCACAACTGACCAGGGGATGTCTACCTTTAGCCGGACCCGGCCTGCTGCGGTCCCTGCGGACCGGACCCTGGGCTTTGCAGGACCGCGTCTCTTTGATAAATCTTACTTTGATTCTGCCAGTCCTACCGACCCTATGTTCCCACATTTGTCATGTTTCTGCCTGTGAGAGGTTGGGAAGGTCACAGGCCTGACACTGTGGGCTGACTGCGCTCGGTGCCCTCTGCCGATAATTTTTATTAAGACTGTCATATCCCTGTTTGGGAGCCGCCTGTTTATTCAGCCTCATACACTCAGTCAACTGTCTTATTCAGCCTCATACACTCAGTCAGCTGTCTTATTCAACCTCATACACTCAGTCAACTGTCTTATTCTGCCTCATACACTCAGTCCTTCAGACCTACTGTCTTATTCAACCTCATACACTCAGTCAACTGCCTTATTCAACCTCACACACTCAGTCAACTGTCTTATTCAGCCTCATACACTCAGTCAACTGTCTTATTCAACCTCACACACTCAGTCCCTCAGGCCTACTGTCTTATTCAACCTCATACACTCAGTCCCTCAGGCCTACTGTCTTATTCAACCTCATACACTCAGTCAACTGTCTTATTCAACCTCATACACTCAGTCAGCTGTCTTATTCAGCCTCATACACTCAGTCAACTGTCTTATTCAGCCTCATACACTCAGTCAACTGTCTTATTCAACCTCATACACTCAGTCAACTGTCTTATTCAACCTCATACACTCAGTCAACTGTCTTATTCAGCCTCACACACTCAGTCCCTCAGGCCTACTGTCTTATTCAACCTCATACACTGAGTCAACTGTCTTATTCAACCTCACACACTCAGTCCCTCAGGCCTACTGTCTTATTCAGCCTCATACATTCAGTCAACTGCCTTATTCAACCTCATACACTCAGTCAACTGCCTTATTCAACCTCACACACTCAGTCAACTGTCTTATTCAGCCTCATACACTCAGTCAACTGTCTTATTCAACCTCACACACTCAGTCCCTCAGGCCTACTGTCTTATTCAACCTCATACACTCAGTCCCTCAGGCCTACTGTCTTATTCAACCTCATACACTCAGTCAACTGTCTTATTCAACCTCATACACTCAGTCAGCTGTCTTATTCAGCCTCATACACTCAGTCAACTGTCTTATTCAGCCTCATACACTCAGTCAACTGTCTTATTCAACCTCATACACTCAGTCAACTGTCTTATTCAACCTCATACACTCAGTCCCTCAGGCCTACTGTCTTATTCAACCTCATACACTCAGTCAACTGTCTTATTCAACCTCACACACTCAGTCCCTCAGGCTTACTGTCTTATTCAACCTCATACACTCAGTCAACTGTCTTATTCAACCTCATACACTCAGTCAACTGTCTTATTCAACCTCATACACTCAGTCCCTCAGGCCTACTGTCTTATTCAACCTCATACACTCAGTCAGCTGTCTTATTCAACCTCATACACCCAGTCAACTGTCTTATTCAACCTCACACACTCAGTCAACTGACTTATTCAGCCTCATACACTCAGTCAACTGTCTTATTCAACCTCATACACTCAGTCAACTGTCTTATTCAACCTCATACACTCAGTCAACTGTCTTATTCAACCTCATACACTCAGTCCCTCAGGCCTACTGTCTTAGGACAGGAGCAAGTAACAGAGCTCCAGTACAACCATCGCCCGTTCCTCTGTCTGTTCTAATGGACACTGTCCTTCTCTCTCTCTCTCTCTCTCTCTATTTCTCTCCGTCATTCTGCCTCTCCCTGTTTCTCTCTCCCTCTCTCTCGACACAGATGCACAGATGCAGGGAGATAGAATGGAGAATTTCAGAATTTCACAATGCCCTGAAAGTGTGAACAGAGAATGTGAATAATAAAATCTCCTGGGATTTGGACGAACCTCTGAGATGGAAATGAGATTTGTTATGATTTAGATCCTTTATTCAGAAATGTCATGATGACACACAGAGGCAAGACAGATGTGGCAGGCATGGGACTGTATTCTACAGTGTTCCGTGCTCTAGAGCTCTGTGATCCAGAGCACACAGTACAAATTCATACAGAGCTCGGTACACAGGTAACAGACGTTCAAAGACAATAACCAGGAACAAGCAGGGATCCAAAGACAGGCAAATTAGAATCGTATACACAGGAAATTAGAGTCAGGAACTCAGCAGAGAGACTTAATTGACCACTAAGGGAAATCAAGGAGTATGTATACATGGTAGTGAATGAGTCCTTGAACAAGGACCAGGTGTGACTGATAATCCCATAATGAAGTGATTAAGTCAGCGGTTAGTAAGTCAGCCAAGCTCAGCGCTCCAGGCCTGAATCACATGAAGACGTTGACGGAGGCATGACAGGAAAGCCGTGTGTTTTGCTGTTTTGATGACAAGACATATGGGTCATTCCGGGACATGAAGTGGGGCTGCAGAGAAACCACGTATTTACAAATAAAGAGAAGAATACAAGTCCTTTTATACTAATAAATGTGTTCTTCCACTTTGTGGGTTGCTGCAGCACAGGCTTAAAGAGAGACCAGATCTGAAAATTTGTATCACAGAGACAAGCAGTCAAGGGCATTCTCTCTCTTAAAAAAGACGGAATGAGGCAAATAAACTCAGAGGGGCGAATAAACACAGTTATTAAAGAGAGGGAAGCATAGTTTATTTCTCTCTTTTTTTCCTCACACGCACACGTACGTACATACACACACACACACACACACGCA
>NC_044507.1:3097500-3100000 GCF_902362185.1 Chanos chanos
TGTGTGTGTGTGTGTGCGTGTGTGTGTGCGCGTGTGTGTGTGCGTGTGTGTGTGTGTGTGTGTGTGTGTGTGTCTGATTCCACATCTCAGTAATCTGTTAGTGTGTTGAAAGAGTGCCTCCGAGGCCCTGATTTTCTCACTATCACATTGCGTAATGTTGTACAGAATGACTTTTCCATGATAAATTACGTAATCGTCCATAAAGTTTGTTACATGTCCTTGGGGTTTCACGTCCTTTGTTATGACCAACTCAGAAATCACGACGCTGGTGAACTTTTCCATTGGCTCTGTATGTACAATAACTCCTAATGAAGCGTAAGGACATGGGATTACAGTGACTGTCTGAGCTCTGATCCCAGGACAGTTTAGGATGCGCTGCGTTAGTGTAACCACCACTTGTCATACAGAACGACGCCTTTATTCTCATTCCTCTAAGCCTGCCTGCCAGCACTGAGAAAACAGACAAACAAACAGACAAACAAACAAACAAACAAACAAACAAAAGCCAGAACAGACAGGATATGCTAAAGTCTCCTCTGAATTCTGCGTGCTGCCGTGTTCCTTTTCTCGCTCGGCAAAGTGTGTGTAAAACTATTTTGTTTGTTTGTTTATTTATTTATTTTTCACGCTGAGGGGTAATTTAGTAACACGTTCCATCTGCCGGTGGAGACGCAGCGAGGATTCAGCGATCCGGAATCCGGAATTCTGTTAGCTGAACTTCATAAGTTCGACTTGTCTCCTTTTAATAGCCCCCGGACCCGGTGGAGTCAAGAGGAGGAATGTGATATGAATGCATTTATCAAAGACGTAGACATTCCAGTAAGACCTGGACTGTTAGGAGTGTCTGGCATTTGCAGGGTTAGTTCTCTCTTCTCCACCGTTCCCCAAGGCAACGCATGCCGTGGGAAGGAGAGAAAACAGCGCCTTGAGGCAGAGGGAGAGATAGAAAAACAGAGAGAGTTTTTCTTGCAGACGGTGTTTGCAGAAGCTCTAGTCCTAACGTTGGGGAGAAAAACTGAATATATTGTTTGTAACCTCAACAGACAACATGTGAGAAGAATCCATGTGCAGTTTTATTTTTGCTGTCTCTAGAGAGATGTGGGTTGACAACATGTAAGATCTCTGCAAGCATTTTGACTGTGTGTGTGTGTGTGTGTGTGTGTGTGTGTGTTTGTGTGTGTGTGTGTGTGTGCACGTGCATGTGCATGTGCATGTGTGTCTGCATGCGCATGGTCTGCACTAGTGTAATTCTTAAATACTCGGGCGTGTGCTTCCAGACAGAAGAGTGAGGTACACTCAGACAAAGGTTAATTGAAAATGAGGTAGACTCAGAGAAAGGTTAGTTGAAGAGTGAGGTACACTCAGAGAAAGGTCAATTGAGGGTGATGTAGACTCAGAGAAAGGTTAATGGAAGAGTGAGGTACACTCAGAGAAAGGTCAATTGGAGAGTGAGGTACACCCAGAGAAAGGTTCGTTGAAGAGTGAGGTACACTCAGAGAAAGGCTAATTAAAGAGTGAGGTACACTCAGAAAGGTTCATTGAAGAGTGAGGTAGACTCAGAGAAGGGTTAATTGGAGAGTGCGGTACACTCAGAGAAAGGTTAATTGAAGAGTGAGGTAGACTCAGAGGAAGGTTAATTGAAGAATGAGGTAGACTCAGAGAAAGGTTAATTGAAGAGTGAGGTACACTCAGAGAAAGGTTAACTGAAGAGTGAGGTACACTCAGAGGAAGGTTAATTGAAGAGTGAGGTAGACTCAGAGGAAGGTTCATTGAAGAGTGAGGTAGACTCAGAGGAAGGTTAATTGAAGAGTGAGGTAGACTCAGAGAAAGGTTCATTGGAGAGTGAGGTACACTCAGAGAAAGGTTAATTGAAGAGTGAGGTACACTCAGAGAAAGGTTAACTGGATACAGTGTTTGTGAAAGTGCTGTTCTCCTGATCCCAGCTGTTCAGTACATCAGCCTCCAAGCACTCTCGACATTTTGTAAGATATTACATGCCATTTTCTGGTTGGATTAAATTCTTATTAGGATTATAATCCCACTAAAATGCTCTGGTGAGGGGTGACTAGCTGCTCCATACAAATATGACAGCTTAAAATGGCCTACAGTTATTTTGGGTTTATTAAGTCTTTAGAGTGTTGAAACTGCTTGTGAGGCGGTGCAGATATGGAGAGCACTTGTCAATACTTTCACTGTGTTTAGTGTAGATTATATAAGGAGTGAAATTTGCGGCTTTAAACTCATTAAACTTGTTAACGATGTTGAGTTATCTGTGTAGGCACCGGGAGCTATATATTGCTCCTCCAGTCTTGTTAATTTGCCTTTCCAGTCACCTGTAGATTATAACGCACCACACCAAACGCATCCTGACGAAGTTTAGCGGTTTACTGATGTTTTCAGATGAGTCACGGACTCTTGCTTGAATTGCTGTAACCATGACAACGTTTAAAAATCAAGGCTAACTAAATATAATGGGAATAAGATCCGGCTCTATTGACAG
>NC_044507.1:3105000-3120000 GCF_902362185.1 Chanos chanos
TGCTTTCCTTCTTTACCGTTTGCCTGTGTTTACAGTTTGCCTGTGTTTACAGTTTACCTGTGTTTACAGTTTGCCTGTGTTTACATTTCCTTGCGTACAGTTTGCCTGTGTTTACAGTGCCATGGATATAATTTTAGAGTGAAGTATTCAATAAATCAGGAGTTAAGACAATGGAAACCTAAAATTTCATTGTATTCTGTCACAAGCTTTTTATAGAGCTTATCCTACCCCCAACAATGGCAGTTATTATGTGTGATATGAACACTGTTTTCTCTCTGAAGACAATGGGCAGTTTAGCCTTTTACATATGAAGAATTCCATAAAGGATGTTACAGCAGTGGAAACAAGACTGGTTTTCCTCCAGTGGGTAGATGATTATATCATTGACAAACAATGTTACAGCTCCATTTGACATGGGGTATTTCTGACATCTCATTTACCACATATGTATGTTTACTTTAACTAGCAAAACAGTTACACTGTCTACATTTCCATCATTTAACCCAACATTACATAGTGTTGTGATAAAACAACCCAAATAGATACATCATCTTTAGCTTTTATAATGACAGGTAAAATAAAACAGCCCTGGATAAAAAAAACAACAAAAAAAAAATCAGTCAAATGACATCATAGTGTCAAACTGCGTGACATTATAATAGGAGAAAACAGAGCTCAGAATGACCAATGGGCTCTGTCACCATTCCCCTGCCTCCAATCCATCATCTCACAGACACATGCCCACAGCATGGAGCTTTGCTGTGATTGGATAAACAACCTGCTTCATTAACCAACAGCGGTGCAGACGCTGTGGTAGGTCTGGGCCAGTGAGCCACACTGCCTGCCATACCTGCACGTCTGCTTTGTGACGGATGTCACATCAAGCATCATAATAAGCATTCTGGGAGCAGAGGAGAAGGGGGCACAGATTACTGACCCAGACCAGTATGTCCAGAGAAACGGGCCCCACACGGATCCTCCGTGGACGCTGACAATACGACCTCAGACAACGAAGGGTAAGAAAAAAGGCCACTAAAGACTCCTTGTCTGAGGCAGACCCGTGTTGAGTGGAGACTGAGATGGTGTGTGCTTTTCCGTTTTTTGTTTTTTTTTTTTCTTGTCTGTAAAACCAATCAGCGGTCGCTCATGCCTTGCGGAGCGGGACGCTGTTGTCCTGAAAGAGACAGTTCCCATCAGGGTAGGAATGCTTCACTGCAGGAGCGGGATGGTTCGTCAGTCTGACGCTGAATTCCTGGGACTGATCCAGGCCAGGAAAATACCTCCAGTCCCACATAACTATCCCAAGCATGGCTCTCCATCAAGTTCTCAACGGCCTGTTCTTCTAGATCGTTCTCTCCCGTTCACGTCTACCATGTTTCCCGTCACCTGACTCGGAGATGCTCGAGCGTTCCGCCTCGCGTCTCTGACCGCCGCACGTCAGATGTCAGAGTCGAGGAGTTTGCTCTTTCGACTGGAGCTGATTCTAGCTGATGATGTCTTTCCCTAAGACCTCCACGCCAGCATGACATTAGCCACGCCGCCTCCCCGAACATCAGCACGCTGAGCTGGTTCCCTCTCTGACCCCAACCTTCAGCTCACTCTCACAGCCACCAAGATCTTCTCCTTCAGCCATCCTAGTCTAACTAGTGAGAGACCGGATCTTCTCGGCATGTGTAATTCTCACCTAAATCAGGATGGAAAGTTAATTGTGTGTAACCTGTGTAACCACGCACATCGGTCACAATGGAGTACATTAATCATTTCAATTATCACTTCCTTTTTTTTTTCACTGTTAACTCTATTTTTGTAGCATTTTTACAATCGAATGTTATAAAGCAGGTTTGTAGCACTGTGGACCTGAGGCTGATTAACATACGTTATAGACTAAATATCGCTGTCATTGGTTTGCCAAAGTCTTCTGATCTATGGAAGCCCAACAGGGCCCATAATATTGGGAAGTACAAGAGAGAGCACTTTCAGCTTAATAGTTTGTTCATTGATTTCTGAATTTATAAACGTTTGTCGGACTCACACACACACACACACACACACACACACACACACACACACAAGGGGCAGACACACACTCACACAACCACGTAGGCACACACACACACACATACACGCGCACATGCAGTCACAGTTTTTGTAATTAACACTTTTTGAGTAATAGGTTGAATCACTTAGAGAGAGGTGTGGAGAGAAGTGTTGTGCCAATTCAGCACTTTGACCAGTTTGACCAGTTTTACACTTCCATGAGCGTCTGTTTTACGCCGCCTGCCAGCCTGCATGGCTATCTCTCTATCTCCTTCTCTCTCTCTGTTTCTCTTTCTCTCTCTCTCTCTCTCTCTCTCATACACTCATTCTCTCTCTGTCTCACTTACACACTGTCACAAACATGCTGTAGCTGTCCTACCTTCACCCTATTAGCCTTGCTTAAAGAAGCTTGATTAATCTCTATTGAGCAGGATGATGGCAATAAATTGGATGGATGGAAGGTGAATTTAGGGTTTGTATAATTCGTTTCTCAGTAACGACGTATCCATGGAGATATGGTACAAAGTTGGTCCTTTAACAGTGTGGGAGAGGACAAATAGATCAGTACAGCCAAGTCTCCACTCATCTTTCTTACAGAAAAAATCCATATGTCCTTGTTCCCTAAGTCACACATCTGTGTGTGTGTGTGTGTGTGTGTATGATGTGTGTGTGTTCTTCCCATGTTCCTGTAGTTGCATGCACATTTAGGTGAAGATCTCTCTCTCTCTCTCTCTCTCTCTCTCGCTCTGATTGTGTCAGACACGGCACTGCTTTGTTGTCCTTCACACACACACACACACACATACACACACGCTCGAGTGTGCGTGCACACGCACATGCAAACGCACGCGCACACGCACACGCACACACAAGCATACACACACACATGCGTGCACACACACACACACACAAACATACACACACACACACACACACACACACGCACACTCAAACACACACACGCACGCACACATGCACACACACACATGCACACTCAAACACGCACACGCACACACACCAAACACGCAAACATACACAGCAATGAGGCATGGACCCCCCCTGCCCCCATTTCCCCAACATACTTACACTTCTTTACTGTTGTTTCTTTTCTATGCTTGTGTTGTTCATAAAGTCAAGGCGACTCTGTGTATGGACATGAACCCAGTGTTACAGGGTGTGTCTGCATAATGAATTTCACAGCAACACACACAATGCTGATAGACTTCAAACTGACTGTTAGTGACTCTTTTTGCATAAACCGTACTCGTGAATCATTGTATGTGACTGGTTTATAAGTAGAACTGGGTTTGTTTAATAAGAATGACATTACATAGAGAGAAAACAAAGAACAAGGTGTGTGTATGTGTGTGTGTGTGTTTGTTCTTTATCATTGTTATTCTTCAGCACAATGGCATGCATAAACCTCAGTGAGATGTAAAAATCATATTTAACAATGTATTCATTCAAATGAATGAGATTTTAAATGTATCGTTTGAGAATCATTACTGCACAGGCATGTGAGTCTCTAGTGAGACAGAGTGGATTCTGGTCAATCATTTTTTATGGCGCAGAAAATCCATCTGAAAGACTGTTCTGAAATATGTATTAAAGACGACTGAATCTTTTATTCAAGCTTGTTCTTAAAATTCACCAGACTATGTCACAAAATCAGTTCTAAACTTTGTGTTAAGTATAGACTTGGGCAAAAAATGCAATGCTAAACACTTTAAACATGTTTAATGTAGAATGACCAATTTATGCATATCTCTTAAATCTCACCTTTTTTTTTTTGGCTCGGATTTGGAAAACAGTCCTCAAGAAATTACATCTTCATGCAACAGTTTCAGTTCAGTTCTCTGAGGACTATTTCCTTAAAATTGATTAATTACTGTAAGTGAATGGTTGAGCACAAAACACTGGGTAGATCTGAAACGTTTTTGCTTTGTGCTGTGTGTTTGGTTACATAGTAACATGTGTTTGGTTATACACACTAAAACCAGCACTAAAATCAGTGCCAAAGTCAACACTTGTCAAAGAGCATAACAAAGTCCCTCTCTAAATGTGTACTAAACCTTGTGCTAAAACCTGTACTTAGTTTTGATTTTACACCTGTTCTGAGGTCTGTGAGGTCTGTAAATTTATTGATATCTTCTCTTTCAAGGCTTCCCTCAATATGATTCCTGCGTGTACCTGTATTTTAGTACGGTTCTCACTGGTAAGAATAGTACAGGCCTCTGATCCTCAGGTCTGCACTATCACTTCCTGTGGTTAATGAAAACAGCACAGATATAAAGTCTGGTTTCAGGTCTGTACTATCACCTCCTGTGGTTAATGAAAACAGTACAGATATAAAGTCTGGTTTCAGGTCTGTACTATCGGTCCTATTTTACTATTGTGGCTCGTCCAAGTGATAGTACAGAGCTGAGATGAGACCTGTGGTCTGTATTAGTATTTACAGTGATTAATGGATTAGTACAAATGGCACATCTGATCTTAGGTCTGTACTATTGCTTCCATTATCAGTCATGCACTGTATTAAAATATGTGCCAAAGCACAGGGCCCTGATCCCCAGCCTGTGTCAGGGAGCAGAATAAGGTCAGTTGGCACTCCGACTCACGGTGGACCACTGAGATCACTGCTGGGCGGCTAACCTTGAGGCCGAGGGCAGTTGCCATGCCGACAGGAGCCTTGGCCGGGGTGAAGTGAAGGTCACAGTGCCTGGGGGTGTGTCATATTGAGTTGTGTCGCGGTCAGCGCTTTAATTGAATTAATCAGAGATGGGTGGAGTGGGTGTTTGCCTGAGACAGTGGGATGGGGTCGGGGGGGGGGGGGGGGTTGACAGAGGTCAGACTGCAGGAAGCAGTGATCACAGCTTGTCTTCTGAATGGTATGGGTAAACAGTCACTCACTGTGAGATCCTCTTAATGCTGGTTTTAAGGCTCAAACACTCACACACTCAACATGGTCATCTCCCACGTCAGGATTCTGTCCTTTCGTAGTGAGGTCATCTCAAACTCAGATGGTGGTGTGACTCAGTCCACCAATCAGAGAGAGGCGTGCGGGCATCTTCGGAACACGGAACGCAACGCCAGCTGAGATTGGAACTTCCGTGAAAAAATATTTTTTCAGCACTTTTGAATTATTCACAAATCATTTTTTTTTTCTCCTTTGTTGAGTGAAAGCAAATGATGATGGTTTGGGAGATAAAAATGACATCATAAAAGTGTTAAATGAAGCATGTCTGGGTTTACAGCCTCATTTTGAACATCACAATTTGATTATTTTTAAATGATGTCTACGTTAGTGAGATCCGAGGGCCGTTTTTAGCGTGCTTATCAATATTTTATAGCACGATAACAACTAAAGAACCTGCTGAGCATCTCTTCTCTGTGGGTTAAGAAGGCGTGTTGAGATGCGAGCCGTGGAAGGTTTGTGCGCTACGCTGTGAAATGCCCTACCTGTGCTTTTGTGCCAGCATAATCCTTGGCCCATCTCCTCAGTTATCTCTTACTTTATGAATGAGCACTGTCGGCCTCACACTGGCTAAATTGCTTCATTTGAAACCAGTTGAATCTTTCTTTTCGCATTAGTGTCAGATTCGCCCGATAACGTCTGGCCGTTGACGAGTGGGACGAAGGCCGTTCCAGTGGAGGTCACGGCGTGTTTGTGGGACGTCCACCTGCCTGGCCCGCCCAATTGATTTATTTCCCTCTTTAACTGAGTACGGCTGACTCTCTCAAGAGTCAACACAAGCTGCTCAGTAAAACCAGTCTCGTTTAGACAGAGAGAGACAGACAGAGAGAGAGAGAGAGAGAGAGAGAGAGAGAGACAGACACAGACACAGGGAGAGAGAGAGACAGAGAGAGAGAGAGAGAGAGAGAGAGAGACAGACACAGACACAGGGAGAGAGACAGACAGAGAGAGAGAGAGAGAGAGAGAGAGAGAGAGACAGACACAGACACAGACACAGGGAGAGAGAGAGACAGAGAGATGCTGAGGAAAAAATGCAGCAGTTTTAACTGATGGGTACTTGTTTGAAGTTTTGTTAAAAATGTTGTTTTGTTAAAAACATGTATGTGTAATGTTCTTTCTGTGTTTCAGGATTTAGTTTTCGTGTGTTTTCAGGATTTAGTTTTCGTGTGTTTTCAGGATTTAGTTTTCGTGTGTTTTCAGGATTTAGTTTTCATGACTTTTATCTCTCTTTCTGTCGTTGTGCTGTCTCCGTTCCCATGTGTTGTTTATCGGTTGTGTTTATATTCTGTCGTTTGTTGATTTGTATTTGCAGCTCTGGAACAGCTTAGACTGTAAACCTGAATAAATGAGAAACTCTCTGAAAACCTGAGGAAACAACAAACAAACAAACAAACAAACAAACAAATAAAACTAAGTCAAAAAAAAAAAAACCTTTCAGTGAAGTGTAACTTGGTCTAGCACATCACAGTCTTATCAAAAACTTTGAGTTTTGTTAGTTCTACTTTTTTTAAGCTGTTATTTATTTATTTTTTTGGATTCATCCTTTCTTCCCAGGGCTTAGAGTGAAAGTTTGTTCAGGGCTGAATTATCTGTGATGTAGATGAAAGTTGAGTTAACTGACAGCCCTAACCCAAACTCCATGCCTTGCCAATCCAACACCTGCACTGTCAAATGGAAAAATACCAACTGCTCCCCAATGCGTGTGTGTTCAAACTTCACAGCAGGAAAGACCAGGACCCTCCCGTTTCTAAAAGAGGGAGAAAGAGGTTGAGTGTATGAATGAGTGAGAGCCTCTTAGCCAGGACTGTGAGAATTCAGTCCTGTTTTTAGCTGCTCATTTAGATACGGTGGCAGGATTATTGCATGTATGGAATGTGATGAAATATGATAAAAACACAGCGATGAGTCTGGGTGATGCGTAATGAGATCTCACTCATTTTGACAGTGTGTAGAGTTTAATCCTCAGTGAGAGACTTACTCTGATCTAAGGAGCATGTGCATTATTCTACTCAGAGCTCTCACACGGGTACAAACAAATGTGAACGTCCTGTAATGAATCCAGATTGTTCTCTGAATGAACGAAATCAAATCTGAACATCCTGTAATGAATCCAGATTGTTCTCGGAATGAGCAAAACCAAATCTGAACATCCTGTAATGAATCCAGATTGCTGTCTGCATGTGAATCTGGGTCATTTGCATGGCGGTGGTTTTGCGTAACCAGGTGGGATCTCTCCTGTTATTCAGTCTCCCCAGGGTATTACAGCGGCTAAGAGGCAGACAGTGGAAGTTTCCGTGGTGTATTAGCAGGGAGGTACACTGGGGCCAGAATGAGGCTTGCGCTGGCGGCCATGTCCCGGAAGGTTCTGTGTTACTGCCAACATCTAAGCTGTTTCATTAGAGAGTCTTCTGGACCCTCCGCTTTTAAAGGTCAGGTTTGGAAAAAAATAAAAGGCTTCAGATGCTACCTCCTTCTGTCCGTCTCTGTCTCTCTCTCTCTCTCTCTCGCTCTTTCTGTCTCTTTTTTTTCACACTCAAGGTGTTGCCATGGACAACCCTTTTTCTCCAGACACTTTTGGTAAAAGGTCATCCCTGAATCACTGGTACTTATCACACCTGAGACAATGAACACACACACACACACATACATAAACACACACACGTACACACAAACACGCAAACACAGACACACACACACACACACAGACACACACATACACACATACACACACACGCACACACACCCGCAAACACACATGCACACACAGAGGTCAACTAAACATAGCTACTCACTCATACAGGCCAACAGCTCTCAGCCTTTGAAGATTCATGCAGATCTTTTTTTTGCCACCAGTGTTCTAATTGCTGATTCAACTAATGAGCTCTTGAGTCCAGGAGGCGCTTTAATTGGTGATATAGGTGCTGTAGTGCAGGGTTTGAACAAACACACTGTGTGAACAGGCGCAGTAATGGTATGAATCCAGTAAGCTCAGGAGAGGAGCGTACTGGTTTACGTCACTGTCTCCCAGCGCAGAGAGTTTTGTCTGTGGCTAACAGGTGAATTCCCAGCTCCCGTTTGACCTACAGACCGCAGCTGGGCCCCCAGAGGGGCTGGCTGTACCCTGGCAGACAGGTTTGTTAGTCAGAGTTGATCCGTTCCTCACAGACAGGTTTGTTAGTCAGAGTTGATCTGTTCCTCACAGACAGGTTTGTTAGTCAGAGTTGATCCGTTCCTCACAGACAGGTTTGTTAGTCAGAGTTAATCAGTAACTCACTGCAGGTCACTGTCTGTGTGACATTAGTGTGACTCTCGGTAAACTAACCTTAACGGGACTCTTATTTCCAACTGTTTCCTGTCGCTTGATAAGTGAGGGACAATGCTCGACGAGGTATTATTCCAATATAGGAAAACCAAGGATGAGGTGGAGGCAAAGAATTCCATGGCATGAAGTGGGGTGGAGTTTCCTCCACCTAGAAGGGCATTATACCACTTTTATCATGGCCACTTTCTAAAGATTAAAAAAAAAAAGGCTTTGGATATTTTTTTCTCATTCAAAATCAAAAGTATTAATATGAAAGCAAGAGAAACGCTGTGTTGTCATGGTAACAACTTTCCAGTCCTGTCTCGTTGCACCATTAGTCCAAACAGTGCGCGGACATTGTTCATCTGTAAACACGAACATGCAAATCAAAACTGAACTTAAAATCCAATGGAAACCCTCATTGGTTTTTTCTTAAATGTATTTTAGATGACATAGTGTAGTGTTAACCCATAGCAGAAGGCTGTTACTGTTATTTACGGCTGTTGTCATGGTTACAGGGCCTGTTCAGCTCAGACCTTGAAGGAAACCCTACCTGTCAGTGGGCTGGGTGGAGTGGGGAGGGGCCCCGGTCGGGCGGGGTCAGAGGGTGTGGCTCGTGAAGCGTAAGTCCTTTCCGAAGCTGTGGTCATCTCCTGATTATGGTACCTGGGCGACAGACCAACCCGGGTGCTTTGGTCGTGGGTGTTGTTCTGGAAAAAAGATGTGATTGTATCCCTGTCTTTGTTAGGGCCAAATTCACAGTATTACAATGAAAGAACAATCTCCATTCGCTGTCAGCTCCTCTTAGTGGATCTGTGTAACAGGGAACATTATTATATATGTGTTAATACAGTGCAGGCCGTCACTCTGGAGACTGACAACAAGCCTTTACAACAGCAAGTAGTGTTGATAAAAACCCTTATAAAATTTCAATCTGTTTATTACCTGCTTGTCTGGCTTATTCTGTCAAACATGACTTCCTGACCCCTAGAAGAAGTATTTTGTCTGCTCTGGGCTTGGTGCTTTTAGTCTTATTTTGGCATGTCAGAGGCTGGGTTGTTTTTGTCCTGTGTAAAATGCAGACCCTGAGAGGCATTGTCTCTTCCAGTGCTCACCGTCCTCTGTTCACCTGTGCTTTCAAAACAAGCTGAATGTGTTTGTACCCAGATCAAACCAGTTCTTATTTCCTCCTCACTGTTATGTTCCTCTAATCAGGTCGCTTTGCCCCAGTCTGGCCGCATCGATTCACGCCCTGCTTCCCCGTGTCTCTGATTTACTCGTTGTTTTTCATGCTAGCCTGTCCGCGGACATGATAGATGATGACTTCAGCCACGTTCGCAGGGAGTGTGTTTTTGTTGAGAGTTCTGGGCTGGGTGGTCCTCCTCGCCTGCGTATGGGGGCTTTTGTTTTTGACCTGATCCATGTTCTCTTGTCCCGTGTGATCAGGCATGCCTCTTCTTACTGCAGTGCAGTGCACCTACCATAGTTACGCACAACTTTTACAGCCGTCTCCCAGGCAACCAACATGACCGCAAAATCGACAGCAACTTTCCCAGTCAGGTCCCTTTGTCAGTTCAGTCACGATCTGAGAGAGAGAGAGAGAGAGAGAGGGAGAGAGAGAGAGAGAGAGAGAGAGAGAGAGAGAGAGAGAGAGAGAGAAAGCGGGAGAGAGAGAGAGAGAGAGAGAGAGAGAGAAAGAGAGAGAGAGAAAGAGTGAGAGAGTGAGAGGGAGAGAGAGAAAGTGAGAGAGAGAGAGAGAGAGAGGGAGAGAGTGAGAGAGAGAGAGAGAGAGAGAGAGAGAGAGGGAGGAAAAAGAAAAGAAAAAAAGCGATGAAATATTAAGATGGAGAAGGATTCACAGGTGAAGACTCTATTTCTCTAAGCTCTAGATGACTCATCTTGCACTGTTAAGACTGAAACCTGTGTGTTTTAAAAAAAAAATGCAAGTGTGTTCCCACTGCTAGTCTCGTCGGAGCTGCTGGCACCTGCGAGAGATTTCTTACTGTCAGTGTCCTGACATCAGAAATGAAGATCATATAGCGTGTGTGAGTATGTGTGTGTGTGTGTGTGTAGCGCAGGAACTCTCTCTCTCTGGTTGTAACTGTAGCGTGTTGACTTTGCCTGGTTGCAGTTTTGAGATTTTTCTCTTTGCAGGTGTGAGTCATGGAAAACTGGATGGGGGTGGGATGGGGGTGGAATGGGGGTGGGAGGTGTTTGTTTTGGTCTGAGCGAAGCAGGCCGAGAATGTGGTCACTGAGGAATCAGGGCTTTCACTCTCTCTCTCTCTCTCTCTCTCTCTCTCTCTCCTTCTCTCTCTCCACCAGTAAAAGATTCTTCCGTACACTACACTGGTCCTCTGTGCCCCGGGGCAGCTGGTGACTCCAGGCTAATATTATCAGGATGCACTAACACGCTGGACTGAACACATTTCCATCTTGCGTGCACTACATTCTAAGTCCTCAGCACATCCAACGCTGAATCATCTCCTATAATTTCATAACCGCTACTACACTCATTCCGCCCGGATTTCAGTATGTGCGCGTGTGTGTGTGTATGTGTTTGAGTGTGCATGTGTGTGTGAGAGTGTGTGTGTGTGTGGCTGAGAACCAAGAAAACTCCACATCTGCTGTGAGTCGAGGGTCCTGGTCCACAGAGGCTGTGTGAATACATGCTTGAAACCCCCCGAAGGTGAATGCTGAGTGATTAATGACCGCAGAGAGATGCCGGCGGTGGGGCAGAGGCCACTTTTGGGCATGAATGATTTGAACATAATCTTTGGTGTCAGTGTTTTGCGGTGAGATCCCAGGGGGTGGCTGGAGACCGGGGCTCGTGTGGAGTACCCCCCCCCCCCCCCCCCCCCCCCCCGTGATCTGAGAGAAAGATGACCTGATTGAGACTGATGTTAATTATGTAATGCTAATTGTGAGATCTGCGCCTTGCTCTCTCTCTCTCTCTCTCTCTCTCTCTCTCCGTCTCTCTCTGAGCACTCATCTGCCACATTGCCCTGGGAGCCGTGCTGATGCAACCTTTGGGAAATCCAGACAGGGAAACTCAGCGCAGCTCCAGCCTCATCAGTGTTTAACTGCCACTCCACTTCTGCACAAAAGGGTCTTCTTTTTTTCTCTCTCTCTCTTTTTTTTTTTTCTTTTTAAAACGCGATAATCTGTCTTGTAAAATTAGTTCTACTGCTGTAAAACGGGTTCATCTTCAAATATTATGTGAAATCATATTTTCGGGCGGTGACTGTGTGTCGCGTTGGAACACATCTAAAAACCAAAATAAGTCACATGTAATGAGGTGGGTTTGTCCTTTGTCCTGTTTTTCTTCTCTTTTTCTATATATCATTATTATTTCTTTTTATTTTGAGGAAATCACCACTCACCCCAGGGCATGACTCTTCCCTCTTTCTCCCTGACCCCAGGGCACGACTCTTCCCTCTTTCTCCCTGACCCCAGGGCACGACTCTTCCCTCTTTCTCCCTGACCCCAGGGCACGACTCTTCCCTCTTTCTCCCTGACCCCAGGGCACGACTCTTCCCTCTTTCTCCCTGACCCCAGGGCACGACTCTTCTCTCTTTCTCCCTGACCCCAGGGCATGACTCTTCCCTCTGTCTCCCTGACCCCAGGGCACGACTCTACCCTCTTTCTCCCTGACCCCAGGGCACGACTCTTCCCTTTTCTCCCTGACCCCAAGGCACGACTCTTCCCTCTTTCTCCCTGACCCCAGGGCACGACTCATCCCTCTTTCTCCCTGACCCCAGGGCACGACTCTTCCCTCTTTCTCCCTGACCCCAGGGCATGACTCTTCTCTCTTTCTCCCTGACCCCAGGGCACGACTCTTCCCTCTTTCTCCCTGACCCCAGGGCAGCTGCAATCACCGTATACTTACGTCTGGACCAATCGCCGTCCATCTATGTCACCCAAGGTTCCTATTGTCGTGTGAAAGTACCTACCCTGAAGTAGGAGCTAAAAAAGGGGTACTTTCTCCAACAGTTCTAATAACTATGGAAAAGTTCCTCCGGTGTGAAAGCGCCTAATGAGAGAGCTGTTGACCTGTAGCGTCTGAGAACAGTAAGGACTGCAGAGAGGCTGTGAGTCAGGGGACACAGGGGGGTGTTGTTAAAATGAAAGGTAATGAACTTTGGCCTGTCTGGCAGCAATTTTCTGATTTACCCCTTCTGTGTCCGCTGCACCTATGGCTCCACACACACACACACACACACACACACACAGACACACACACACACACAGACACACACACACACACACAGACACATAAAATCAAATGGAAGGAGAAAAAGTGACTCTCTCAGCGTGCTGTGGCCTTGCTCTTTATGGAAGCGTCTGTGAAAACACTCTCACCCTGGGTAAAGGCCCGTAGCCTTGGCCAGTAAACGGAGGGGCGGGACCAAAGAGGGTTTTTCTCTCTTTCTTTTTTTGGAGACAGTGCAGAGATGGGGCATCTGTGACTCTCCAGGATACTGTGGAAATGCTGTCTCACATTCCACACTGTTCCTTCAGTATAACACAGAAATGCAGGAGGAGCAATCCAACACCTCTCTCTCTCTTTCTCTTTGTCTCTCTCTCTCTCACTTTCTCTCTCTCTCTGTCACGTTCTCTCTCCCTCGTTTGTGTACAGGTATTCTCATTGATCTGTTTCATTTATTAGACTGCACCATTGACTCTGACTTTCAGATGCTTTGTTTTGTGGTCTCATCAGTATCTCTCTCAGTGTGCGTGATGTTACCTCTCCACAGCCTGAGGTCTGTATGTTTTCTCCTCTCTAAACGCTTCTTCTCTTTCTCTTTAGTTCCCTCCTCTCATTACCCCTCACTGTACATTTGTCTCTCTGTGTCGGCTCTGCACTATGCGCTGCATGTGTGTGTGTGTATATGTGCGTCCGTGCGCGCGCGTGTGTGTGTGCATACGTGTGTGTGTGTGTGTGTGTGTGCGTGCGTGCGTGTGTGTGTTTATCGGCAGCCTGTAGCTCTTGCTGTGGGGTAATGCTGACAGGCAGAATGAGAACAGAATAAAGCTAAGGCTTCTCCCAACAGAATGCACCTCTCTCTCTCTCTCTGTCTCTCTCTCCCTCTGTCTGTCTTCCTCTCTCCATCCCTCTCTCTCTCTCTCTCTCCCTCTCTCTCCCTTTTCCTCTCTTTCTGTCTCTCTCTCTGATTAGACGAGTACAGGAGAATCCGGGCTCTGGGTTTGTTCTCTCACCGTCTCTTAGTGCACTAACAGGCTTGTGGAGAGTCTAATACCACTCAAAGATGTGTTGGCTGTGGGTTAAACTCTCTGCTGAACTGGAGGAGAGCCTGAGAATTCCTCTTCACTTATAGACTCTGCTCATTTCTTCACCTTTCAGGGCCTGAATTCATTTGGCATGTTGTTGTTTTTTTTCTTTCTCTTTCTAATCGCTTTTCTCTCCTCTAACTGAACAGAGAAAGGATGCCTCTAGCTGTGTGAGCGACCAGTGGTTCATCCTCCCTCACACACACACATACACACACACACACACACACACGCACGCACATATACACATGCATACACACACACACACACACACACACACACACGTGCACACACGCACACACACGCACACACACACACACACACACTCACACACACACACACACACACACACGATTTGTGTATGAGTGGTCATGATTGGATTAGCTGCAAACACACATGGTCCTGCCTTAGGGGCTGAGGACTGGATATTTTACCCTGCCTTACCAACACATTCAATCTGAACACTTAAATACATCATTTACAAATGAGCCTCACTTTGTCTGTCAGCATCACGGCCTCAGGCTCCAAAGATATGGCCCTGGAAAAAAAAATGGATCAATTTCATCTCTCTCTCTCTCTCTCTCTCTCTCTGTCCATTCTCGTGTTCTCCCACATGTGCGGTACACACCATTAAAAGTGCTCTCACAGAGGAAAAAAAAAATTGGTTGGAAAGAAAACACTAGCTATTTTTGATTCCTCCCTCCTCTGCTGCAGCTATTGTGGCCTGTCTGATCAAGGAGACAAGGAGAAAGAAGGAGAAGGAGAGAGAGAGAGAGAGAGAGAGAGAGAGACAGAGAGGGAGAGAACACATGCCGCACACACACAGAGGGTCAGTAGCAGTGTACCTTCAGAAGTTTGACAACATCTCCACACTGAGACAAGTGCAGTACAAAGCCATGGATCTGCTGCTGAAGCATTTACTGAGCCTCAGAACTGCAGAGCTTTTCTCCTCTTCCCCCAGAGCACAGGGAAACACAACCATGAGCTCCAACAACAGCAATCAGCCTAAAAACACACATTTAGATGCAACAACAACAACAATAATACATATCACAGAAATAAAAAAAATATTATAGTGTTGTTCAAATTATTTCGGAAATAACATTTTATACTAGGCACCGTGTTCTTTTTGTTTATCAAATATTACTATACTTTGTACAAAGTTTGGTTGATCAACCAACGGAAATGTTCACTTTGTCCTGATTGGTTAGCAGTGTAATGATATGTAATGAGACGATCATACTCATTGGTTAGCAGTGTAATGATATGTAATGAGATGGTCATGCTCATTGGTTAGCAGTGTAATGATATGTAATGAGACGATCATACTCATTGGTTAGCAGTGTAATGATATGTAATGAGATGGTCATGCTCATTGGTTAGCAGTGTAATGAGAT
>NC_044507.1:3125000-3127500 GCF_902362185.1 Chanos chanos
TGCCATCACTGCTACACTTAACTCCTCTCCTCTCCTCTCCTCTCCTCTCCTCTCCTCTCCTCTCCTCTCCTCTCCTCTCCTCTCCTCTCCTCCTTCATCTTCTCCTCTCTTGTCCTGCAGGAGGAGCAGAGCTGTAGATGGTGTGGATGACAGCCTACAGATGGTAGCTGATTAGCAGTGAAATGAAAGGGGCCTTGATTGAGGTGCCATGAAATGCCCGTGGCCTGTTCTGCAGTGATCTCACAGAATGACCTCCTCTTAATGCTTCATTTAGATCTTAACTCTAACAGCCCCAGAAAGGGGGCTGACATAGTGTGTGCGTGCGTGCGTGTGTGTGTGCGTGTGTGTGTGTCAGCGTGCGGGGTGGTCAGCATTCTGCAAGAGGAAAACGGATATCCAATTATATTCTCTCTCTCTCTCTCACACACACACGCACACACACACACACACACCCTGATAATGAAGGCCTTGAGGCATTCCTGTCCGCATTTTTAAGGTTGGGAACAAAGGATATGGTTGCTTCACATCAGAAACCTCTTGAACATTAAGAAGTCAACAGCTGTATCACTTTGGCAAAGCTACACGATTTCTGCAAATGTAACGAAACAGTATTTAATCCGGTGTGAGGTTTGTTTACTGAAAAAAGAAGACAACAACAACAACTAAAACATTGTTTTTGCCTATACGCTTATTCTGTTGTGCTAGTTACTAAATTTGGGGGGGGGGGGGGGGGGGGGGGTTCATCTGATGCCAGTGCATCTGTTTCATTAGTAAGATTCATTGTAGAACACACCATGAGTCAGGATTCTCTCTCTCTCTCTATCCTTCTCTCAAAAGCATGCCTTATTATCCGCATTTTCAAAGCACTTGAGATGATATTGAGGATGCTTCTGTGCTCTTCTCCATTCAGTTTTTCTCTCCCTCACTCCCTCTTATCCGTCGTTCTGCTCTGTTCATGTCAGCACTTTTCATGTCAGCCTGTGTTGGTCTGTTAGCCTGTGTTGGTCAGTTAGCCTGTGTGGGGTCGTTAGCCTTTGTTGGTCTGTTAGCTTGTGTTGGTCTGTTAGCTTGTGTTGGTCTGTTAGCTTGTGTGAGGGTGTTAGCCTGTGTTGTTGTTTTTTACCCTGTGTGAATGTAAACTGAATATAAGAGCCGCTGGTTTCTGAGTGGGCACTACACTAGAGTTTTCATCACTAGCAAACTGAACGAACTGTGTTTCGTTTTCAGAGACACATTCTCTCAAATTAGCTTAACATTTATCAAGGCATGTGAACAGAATGAGGCATATGCACACAAACATCATGAGGGTGTGTGTGTGTGTGTGTGCGTGCGCACGCGATGTATTAGTAGCTATATTAGTGGATGTATTAGTAGGTGTATTAGTAGGTGTATTAGTAGGTGTATTAGTAAGTGTATTAGCAGGTGTATTAGTAGGTGTATTAATAGGTATACTTGTGCAGGTGAGTGAGTTAGTTCTACACAGCAGAATGTTTACTCAGACGTGTCATTCAGCATCTCTCAGGGCTTTACAATACACACACACGTACACACACACGCACACACATGCACACGCACACACACACTCGCGCGCGCGCGCACACACACAAACACGCACACACACTCGCGTGCGCGCACACACACATGTACACACACACGCACACGCACACGCACACTCACACACACACACGCACACACACACACGCACGCACACACAGACACACACGCATACACACACACGCACACAGATACACACACGCACACACACACACGTGCACCCACACACACGCACGCACGCACATGCACGCACGCCTACATGCGCACACGTACACGCACGCGTACCTGCACGCACACGCACACACCCACGCACACGCACACACAGACACACACACACACACACACGCACGCACACAGGATAAACTGAGAATGACAGTTTAGTGCATTTTATTGTTTCTGCCCGTAGAAGCCCAGGTGATAAAAGGACATCACACACATTATGACAAGACCTTAGCAACCTTTGGTTTTTTCCCCCACTGAGTAGATTTTCTCTGTTCCAGTTTCAGTCTTTTTTTTCAGCTGTTACCTTGGCAGTTGCCTGGATTTAAGCAGATTTTTTTTTCTGCTTAATTTTGCATTTTTTGGTCAAATGTTTTTTGGGTTTTTTTTGGTCTTGGCAGAGTGATTTCACCTTGGCAGTAATCAGGTTTGAAGCGTTCCACACTCTGTGACAGCTGACTGTCGTCAGCCTAGGTTCCTGTGCAGGAGACAGTGGAAACATGGGAAACACAGATGTACATATACCAGTTATGTCAGAGAAAGATTACCACAGGAGTTATTACCACTGTGGACACTAGATAAAATAAACTCTAATAACTCTAATATTTGATAATATTTGTAAACTCAGGAGGGCAGAATGAGCTCTCTGCCTCTGCCTCTTGACTGGTAGAACGGTTCTTTCGAAGCAGCTGAACTGGAATGTTTATGTCACTCAAATGAAAATAGG
>NC_044507.1:3135000-3137500 GCF_902362185.1 Chanos chanos
AACGTGACACACACTTCAGAGTCCACTCTACGGAAGGTCAGAGTCTCCTGCGTTCTTTCCAAAATACTAAAGGCTCACTTACACAGCACAGCCTCTCACTGAACACAGAGAATAAATTAACATCTCTCTTACACAGCACAGTCTCTCACTGAACACAGAGAATAAATTAACACCTCACTTACACAGCACAGTCTCTCACAGAACACAGAGAATAAATTAACACCTCACTTAAACAGCACAGTCTCTCACAGAACACAGAGATTAAATTAACATCTCTCTTACACAGCACAGTCTCTCACTGAACACAGAGATTAAATTAACACCTCACTTACACAGCACAGTCTCTCGCAGAACACAGAGATTAAATTAACACCTCACTTACACAGCACAGCCTCTCACTGAACACAGAGAATAAATTAACATCTCTCTTAAACAGCACAGTCTCTCACTGAACACAGAGAATAAATTAACATCTCTCTTAAACAGCACAGTCTCTCACAGAACACAGAGAATAAATCAACACCTCACTTACACAGCACAGCCTCTCATAGAACACAGAGAATAAATTAACATCTCTCTTAAACAGCACAGTCTCTCACTGAACACAGAGAATAAATTAACATCTCTCTTAAACAGCACAGTCTCTCACAGAACACAGAGAATAAATCAACACCTCACTTACACAGCACAGCCTCTCACAGAACACAGAGAATAAATTAACATCTCTCTTAAACAGCACAGTCTCTCACTGAACACAGAGAATAAATCAACACCTCACTTACACAGCACAGTCTCTCACTGAACACAGAGAATAAATTAACACCTCACTTACACAGCACAGTCTCTCACTGAACACAGAGAATAAATTAACACCTCACTTACACAGCACAGTCTCTCACAGAACACAGAAAATAAATCAACACTACAGTTACACAGCACAGTCTCTCACTGAACACAGAGAATAAATTAACATCTCTCTTACACAGCACAGTCTCTCACAGAACACAGAGAATAAACCAACACTACAGTTACACAGCACAGTCTCTCACAGAACACAGAGAATAAATTAACACCTCACTTACACAGCACAGTCTCTCACTGAACACAGAGAATAAATTAACACCTCACTTACACAGCACAGTCTCTCACAGAACACAGAGATTAAATTAACATCTCTCTTACACAGCACAGTCTCTCACAGAACACAGAGATTAAATTAACACCTCACTTACACAGCACAGTCTCTCACAGAACACAGAGATTAAATTAACACCTCACTTACACAGCACAGTCTCTCACAGAACACAGAGAATAAATTAACATCTCTCTTAAACAGCACAGTCTCTCACTGAACACAGAGAATAAATTAACATCTCTCTTAAACAGCACAGTCTCTCACTGAACACAGAGATTAAATTAACATCTCTCTTACACAGCACAGTCTCTCACAGAACACAGAGAATAAATTAACACCTCACTTACACAGCACAGTCTCTCACTGAACACAGAGAATAAATTAACATCTCTCTTAAACAGCACAGTCTCTCACTGAACACAGAGATTAAATTAACATCTCTCTTAAACAGCACAGTCTCTCACAGAACACAGAGAATAAATCAACACCTCACTTACACAGCACAGTCTCTCACTGAACACAGAGATTAAATTAACATCTCTCTTAAACAGCACAGTCTCTCACTGAACACAGAGAATAAATTAACACCTCACTTACACAGCACAGTCTCTCACTGAACACAGAGATTAAATTAACATCTCTCTTAAACAGCACAGTCTCTCACTGAACACAGAGATTAAATCAACATCTCTCTTAAACAGCACAGTCTCTCACAGAACACAGAGAATAAATTAACACCTCACTTACACAGCACAGTCTCTCACAGAACACAGAGAATAAATCAACACTACAGTTACACAGCACAGTCTCTCACAGAACACAGAGATTAAATTAACACCTCACTTACACAGCACAGTCTCTCACTGAACACAGAGAATAAATCAACACTACAGTTACACAGCACACTGTCTCACAGAAAACAGCACGGTCTCTCATAGGACATAGAGAACAAATTCTAAATTCACCTAAACAGCACAGTCAACAGCTCACTTAAACAGATTACTGTGATAACCCAGGCTCTCACACAGCACAGAGAATAAATTAACAGATGACTGTGACTGTACAGTCTCTCACAGAGCACAGTGTTCAGGGTCCTTCACCTCACAGAACGTTAATGTCAGACTGTTAAGCTATTTTTCCAATAAGGTAGTATCACACTGATCAGACTGATTTTTCTTTCTATATTATCATATAAAACCTGCATTCACTGTGCTTTGTGTCATTAAAAAAGTGGAGACATAATCAGATGGACCACAGTAATGTGAGGTGTTGCCTAGTTACGCTGAATAAACTGTTGAGCTGTCTGGTTAAAAATACCATGCGAGGCAAACTGATTTAACACACAGTGCAGCTGAAGGTTGTGTG
>NC_044507.1:3142500-3145000 GCF_902362185.1 Chanos chanos
AATAATTGTAGTGATCATGTGTATAACTGAAGTCATTTGGTAAAATATATGTAGTCATACATTACACATGCAACCTGTCTCTCCACAGCTTATGCTCTTTCTCTGGCCCCCTCTCTCTCAGGCCAGGAAAGAGACCCTTTGATTGGCCTAGAAACACATCACTCTTCCTATTCTACCCATTCTGCCTGTACGGAGGAGTGGCTTTGTTTAGGCCCAGACTGTGGCACTGCCTAGAGGTGTTTACCTTCAGGAATAATGCAGTGGACGTTATTCTCTGCCTGTCAAATCAATCTTTTCCCCTGGACCTCCTGCCGGATCATGACTCAGGACTCAGCGTGGCTGAGCTGTGCTCTGAAGGCATAAGATCAGTGGGAAGAGTAACTGTCCAGTGCTGAATCTCCCCTCCTGATATCCCTGACATACTCCTGCACTCTGCTCCCTGTGCACTGTTCTGCCTTAAGCAGTACATCTATAGCTACATCTATACCTATACCTATATCTATACCTATATCTATATCAGTATATCTATATCTATATCTATATCTATATCTATACCTATGTCTATAGCTACATCTATACCTATACCTTTATCTATAGCTACATCTATACCTATACCTATATCTATACCTATATCTATATCTATATCTATGTCTACATCTGTATTTATACCTATACCTATACCTATATCTGTATCTATATCAGTATATCTATAACTATCCCCTATATCTATATCTGAATCTATATCTGTAGCTATTGCACAACTTAAAATATAAAGCTAAAACTTAATTCTCCTTAAAGGAAAAAGATTGGTTCTTTATTCCTTTCAGTTGCTCCCCCAAGACCTTTGAATGTACAGTTCCAGCAAAGACACAAACTGACAAAGATGTGAACTTCTAAGAGGTTCGAAAAGAACCATGTTCTCGACATGCCAAAACCAGTTTAAGAGTGTCAAAAAAAAGAGGAAATTTTTTTTGTGAGTTTTATATTCATGAGGGAGTGATGAGGGATAAGCTGATGGAGGTGTGTGAGAGAGAGAGGAGAGAGAGAGGAGAGAGAGAGGAGAGCCGGGTTCTGCAGCGTTTCGGCGGAGTCTGGGTTTCTGATCGGATGGGCTTTTAATGAGGAGAGAAGCAGGCAGACACACTGATGGAGCTGTTGAATTATTCATCTGAACGTGTGAAATAAGACGTGGTCAAAGATTCCTGCGTTCTCTCTCTGTCTCTCTCTCTCTCTGTCTCTCTCTCTCTCTGTCTCTCTCTCTCTCTCTCTCTGTCTCTCTCTCTCTCTCTCTCTCTCTGTCTCTCTCTCTCTCTGTCTCTCTCTCTCTCTGTCTCTCTCTCTCTCTCTCTCTCTGTCTCTGTCTCTCTCTCTCTCTCTCTCCCTCTCTCTCTCTTAGCCCAGTGGTTGTCGTCAGAACCGCTGAGACTCTCTGCTCAATTACATGAACATACTTATATATCGTGTGATGAGTGTGCAAATGTACGCTTTAGTCCCGTTTAAAAAAAAACCCCCACATGCACGGTTTTATAGAGCGTAATGAAAATGAATTATGCTCAAAACGAATAACCACTCGATATCCTTAACCTTGAAAAAAACGAGATCAGGTGGAACTTTTGTTGGGTTAAAAAAAATGTTTTTTTACAACTCCTCTCTGAGGAATGAGAAATTCATCACGGCTGAAACATTTTTGCCTCAACAGGCACGAGGCCGTTTGCCAGAGAGGAGAGAGAGAGTGTGTGTGTGTGTGTGTGTGTTTGTTTTCACCAGCCCATATGACTCATGCCAAATGCCATCGCAGATGTGTCAGCTCCACGGCCCTGATGACTGCGCCGTGTTTTCGTATAGATTCAGACACCAGAATTTGTTTACATCTATTACCGACCTCGGCTGTCCAATCACAGTTTAGCGGTTGCGTGTTAATTGCCTCTGTGGACGTGACTTCAAATTCAGAGCGACTTTACAGAACGATTTGGATGTAAACAAAACAGCGGATTAGCATTAGCAGTGCAGTGACCAGTGATTTCAACATCTGATAAAAAGAGTGAGCGTAACAGTTTGTCACACGGGCCAGGATTCCAATGAGAAAAATCTCCGTCTGTTTCTGAGACACACCCTGAAAAAAAAAAAAAAGCAGTGATTTTCTTGTGGTTGAACCTGTGATTTTTAGCCAGTTTGATGGGATGGTAATGTCGGATTTCCCGTCTCTGTGCTGGTCCCACAGTGTGCCAGAGTGCCCTGTCCCATTCATAATTCAATAGGCTGGACTCCAGTGCCGATCGATAGCTTCGCTGAGGGCGTTTTTTTGGGACGGCAGAGGCTACGTTGTCTGTTTACCCTGGGTGTCTAGACGTTGTGTGAGAATGGACAGCTCGGCTATGGAGCAGATCAAACGGATAAGGTCTAGGGTACATCAAACGGGAAAAGTGTATCATCTTTACAGATGAAAGGCCTTGGAATTAACTCAAATAGCAATAATCAGAGGACATCAAACTGCAAAACA
>NC_044507.1:3150000-3157500 GCF_902362185.1 Chanos chanos
CACAGGAAAAAAGAAAAAATCACGCCGTTTGCAATCCTCCCGGAGCAATAACAGAGATTTAAAAGTCCCTGAAGAACTGAATTAAAATCAATTCACTTAAAACAAGCACATATGCCAGGGAGTCTTGCCTCCCTACCCTTCTATTTACATCAGACGCAAACACAGCACAAACACCAGGACTGCCTGCAGTCTACTGTTGCCACATTAATGATATTATGTATTACACTCCAACTAAGTGTTACACCTTTGCATAGTAAGCACCCTATTATGACTTGTCATATAAACATATATATTTATGTGTGTGTGTGTGTGTGTGTGTGTGTGTGTGTGTGCGCGCGCATATGTATATATATGTAGAAATAAAGAGATAATTGATATTGTTGTTGAGCTGTTTTCCTGAGCTGGGAAACCACAATAATAAACTAAGAGAAACTCTTCCCCCTACAGATAACAACCCACTCGTGCTAAATTAAAAATGTCTCCTAATTTTCCCCCTAAATGAAAATTGCAGGGTTTAAATTAGTCTTTTATTGTCAGAGCAAACTGCCTCATCCATCCAGGTCCTGCCCGACCAATCCTGTGGCACAAATCAATTGGAGGAGTTTCTGGCTGTCAGGTCGACTTTTAAAAAATGTACGAAGGGCAACCCCTTTTTCAGCTTGAAAGGAACAAGAAGAAAAAAAGTCTAAACAACCCAGGAACATCCACAGACAAAATTTCAGATTGAAGTAAAAAAAAAATCATTATTCTTGTCTGTGCGACTTAACAACAACGTAGGGGCATCCTACACTTCCTGCCAAAATAAAAGTTCTTCTTTTGGTCCATCCTTTGATAAATTTACAAAAACCCAAGCCTGTTATCAACACTCTTAATTATAACTTTACATCTGGATTCCTCTTCAGTCCAGATGAGAGACCAGATGGAAACCAACCAGAATCAGAACTGGGCTTATGGGTCTTGAAATGAAGATTTGATGTGATCGTGCACTCTGCATTCAAACAGTAAAACAACAACAGTTGGCTAGAATAAATTTCTCCATAAAACAGATAATATCTGAAATTATTTTGGAACAAGGTGCATGTAGGTGTGTGTACCTTATACACCTGTAATCTTTTGAATCTGTGGTTTCAGAATGGTATGCACACAATTTGTTGTGTGGATAGAAAGAGGGGGAGGGAGAGTGTGGGGGAGTGAGAGAGAGAGAGAGAGAGAGAGAGAGAACACATCAGACAGGTTAGAAAACCCATTACAAAAGGCTGGTCATTCAAACCAATCTTCCAGCGAAGCCTCAGGGTATACCATGGATCATTGACCAGGTCTGAAACAGTGAGAACCAAATTCTTGCCTGCTCAATTACATCTGATGAGAAAAGAGTTTATTTCGGCGCTTCATTTAAATCTCAGGCTAAAGCTCCGTTTCAGCTGAAGTTGAGCGTCTTCCTGGGCGTGTGGAGAGAGACAGAAGCCAGACGCTGCTGAGCTGATTCAGTGGAATGGCAGCTCAGTGCTGTAACTGGACAGAGGCGTCCGCCGGATTTGCAGGTTTTTTCACGTCTGTCTCTCTCTGAAGTCACCGGGCGCCCAGGTTTAGTGGCCAACGTGCTCAGATGAAGGAGGCCAAAAGTGGTTTGTGACCTGACTTAAAAAAATACAGCCCCTCACCGGCCCGCCTGGACATTTCATTAGCAGATAAACATCTCAGGTGTACACCTCTCCATCTCGCTCTCTCTCTTCTTTCATTACAATCTATCAGTCCGTGCAATGGCAACATATCAGTGAGCAAAACAGAAAGAGAGAGAGAGAGGTGGGGGGGGGAGAGAGAGCGAGAGCGAGAGAGAGGGAGAGAGAGAGGGACAAAGAAACAATTGGGGGAACTGTCAAGATAATTGTGCGAGTGATAAGTCTCCTGCGGAGAATCCATCAAACGTTGGCCTCCTCTTCTCTCTGAGTTCATCTTCAGAGTGTCTTTCTGCTGTGATGTTGACATGAAGAGTAAATAACGCTGCGTCCATTTTGTAAAACAAAGGGCAGAGAGGAGGAGGGGAAATAGGAGCAATAGGAAGAATGATAATCGTAACGTGTGATCTTCAGGACCACAAATACACTCAAACACACTGACCTGTTCATTCACAAGACTCATGACAGAGGGTGTGAGAGGGAAAAAAAATCAACAACAACAACAACAACACAAATTAAGAGAAAATGATTGCCTGTGCTCTGGTTTTTATGAAGCTCGCTGCCTGTTTAGTGTCAGTGAGACTTGAGCTGGAGTAATGGTCTTCCAGAGGTTTCCCTTCATTTCTGAACTGTCAGGTGTACGCTGAAGGAAATGAGGCTTTTAAATGAAGCCTCCCACGGCACGGATAAGGTTTCAAAAAAAAAAAAAAAATTAAGAATGAAATGAGAGGGGGAGAGAGTGAAAGGCCGAGAAGGAGAGAGGCGTAATTTCCTGTCGTTTAAAGTTTATATGAAGTTAAAGACTCCGAGCTGACTTAGAAATTCTCAGCACGGGATTGTATTTCTCCCGCCAGATATGAAATAATATTCCATCAGTCTGTTCCTTTTATCTCAGGATTGGAGCTATTCCTGACGGTGCATTTTTAAACATTTTAGTATAACAGAACCCAATACAGGTACAGACTTTTTTTTTTTCCTGCTTCATAAATAACAAAAGCAATGTGATGTGAGAGACTCATTGTTGTTGCAGAGGTGGGATTGGACAGTTACTGTAGTGATGTGGGTGTGTTGGCCTCTCCGGTGCAGCACAGGCAGTGAATGGTTGTGTGGACTTGCTGATAATGTGAGGTTAGCTGCTCTGCACCACACAGACAGCACCCCCTCCCTCCCAAAACACACATATGCTAAGAATGTAAAGAGGAATGACACATCAGTGACCCTTAGTGACTGTCAAAAGAAACACACGGGTCTTTTTTTGGCCTAGCGACAAAGCTTCTACCTCCAGTTTTATATGCGTAGATGAAAACATCAGGCTGACGTGAAATTCTTTAAAATTATTAGAAAGAAAGAGAGAAGGAATTTTGATCATCACGAAAGGAGATAGATAGATAGATAGATAGATAGATAGATAGATAGATAGATAGATAGATAGATAGATAGATAGATAGATAGATAGATAGATAGATAGATAGATAGGGAAAAAGACAGTAGCTCATCAATTAAAAGAAAGTATAGCTGCGTTTAGTGTGAACTCTGAATCAGTCTCCTGTTTACTGCAGTGTGATATGGATGTGTATGTGTGTGTGTGTGTGTGTGTGTGTGTGTGTGTGTGTTCATGTGTGAGAGTATTTGAGAAGGGGAAAGAGAAAAATATTTTCAATCAGTATCCACTGTCCTGTTTTATTACACTGTCCCCACTACTCCTACCCACAGACACACACAGACAAATGCACGCACGCACACACCCACACACGCACGCACACACACAGACACACACCCACACACGCGCACACACACACACACACACACACACACGCGCGCACACACACTCACTCACACACACACACAGACACACATACACATGCACATACACTCAAACTCATTCACCAGTAGGGACAGTATGATACCACTAATATGAGAAAGAGATTATAATCTTGGCATCCAGCGATTTGTCACAGAGATTATAATCTTGCCATCCAGCAATTTGTCACAGAGGAGTGTTTGGGAGAGATGTCACAGAGGAGTGTATGGGAGAGATGTCACAGGGGAGTGTTTGGGAGAGATGTCACAGAGGAGTGTTTGGGAGAGATGTCACAGAGGAGCATTAGGGAGAGATGTCACAGAGGAGTGTTTGGGAGAGATGTCACAGAGGAGTGTTTGGGAGAGATGTCACAGAGGAGCGTCTGGGTGAGATGTCACAGAGGAGTGTTTGGGAGAGATGTCACAGAGGAGCGTCTGGGAGAGATGTCACAGAGGAGTGTTTGGGAGAGATGTCACAGAGGAGTGTTTGGGAGAGATGTCACAGAGGAGCGTCTGGGTGAGATGTCACAGAGGAGTGTTTGGGAGAGATGTCACAGAGGAGCGTCTGGGTGAGATGTCACAGAGGAGTGTTTGGGAGAGATGTCACAGAGGAGTGTTTGGGAGAGATGTCACAGAGGAGCGTCTGGGTGAGATGTCACAGAGGAGTGTTTGGGTGACATGTCACAGAGGAGTGTTTGGGAGAGATGTGGGGTTGAAATGCTATGCATTGAATTTGGCAGCACAACTGTGACACATTCAGGAAATAACATTTGAGTCAAGCTACAGTTTAGCTCATCTCCATAGCACTGCGCTCATTACTCTGTTAAAATAAGGAGAGAAGAAAAGCCAAAGAGGTGGAGAAGAAGTCAGAGAAATAAAGAGTTTATAGAAGTACAAACCAAATGTTTTTTTTTTATTATTATTATTATTATTATTATTATTTGTTTGTAACCTCTGTGGGCTCCTCTTAAAAATAGTGTCGCTCAAAATAAAAAGAAAAAGAAAAAATGAAAAAGAAGAGACATCATCGGAAATGATCTTCAGAAAGGACAGCCCATATCACACACATTCACTTACATCTCCATCTCAAAAAGGACTCGGCCGGTAGGTAAGCAATCACGCGTCCTGTGAACCGGCTGCCTCTGCCACTTGAATCCACTCTGCCGTGTTTCAAATGAACAGTCACCTGAGCCCTTTAACTACTAATCTTAGGCCACTACTGAGATGCTTTGACTAAATTAGCCCTAAAAGCCACTCCAACTTTAATGAAACTGATCAGGGTCTTCAGGGGGGAAAAAAGAAAAAAGAAAAAAAAAATGCTGCCATGAAGGATTTCAACCAAATCACCAGTGAGTGTCTGCAGTTACCAGTTCCACAAAGCTAAAATCACCAGTGAGTGTCTGCAGTTACCAGTTCCACAAAGCTAAAATCACCAGTGAGTGTCTGCAGTTACCAGTTCCACAAAGCTAAAGGGGCCTTGGAAGAAGAAGAGCAAGTAAATCTCTCAGGAAGAAAGAGAGCGAGAGAGAGAGAGAGAGAGAGAGAGAGAGAAAGAGAGAGAGAGAGAGAGAGAGAGAGAGAGAGAGAAAGAGAGCGAGAGAGAGAGAGAAAGAGAGAGAGAGAGAGAGAGAGAGAGAGAGAGAGAGAGAGAGAGAGAGATGGGGACAAAGAGAACACAGGAAGAGTATCTATGCAGCAAACAATAGAGTTAAATGCTAACTGCAGAAACAGTCTAAAAGCATTGGGCTGAAATGTAGAGAGCAACAAACTCTGTTTTTTTCCCCCCTAGTTGCTTTCTGCTTTCCCCAGATAGTTTATCCTTTCCCACAATTCTTTGATTTATGTCTTAACCCAGACTCTGTTATTGCATGTAACATTTGGCACAATACAAATTCCCTGTCCTTTTTTCAAGCTGAACCTTTAAAGAACCATTCCGGGGAGCTGTTGTATTAGAAATTGAATTTTGTAGAAATGAGTTTTACTGAATGTAGCAGGGTGTACAAATCTCAGAGTGCCTTTTCCCAAAACAAGCCTGTCCTCATTTTTCAATGTCACATCAGCATCGTTATATACCCCATCTTAAATAGACGTTACAAGTTAGAAAATAGTTTCATTTCATCTTTTTTGTTATATATATATATATGTGTATATATATATATAATCTGCCTCTTTTTCCATCCCATAATGGATTAATTTATATATTTATATTCATATATTTATGTATTAGCATGTACAAGAAAAAAAACAGTCTTGTTTTTGCACTGGGTACAAAATAAGTCTTTTTTTTTTTTTGTTTTCTTTTTTTTTTTTTGTCTGTTTTTTTTTGTGCATTCTATTGCATGTTTTCCTTGACGAACAGAAAAGAGATGTTGAGAGGGGCAAACGAGGAGGAGAATGTCATATCTGAGTCTCCTGCACCTTCTCTTTGTTGTGAGTTGTAATAAGATAGGGTTCCTGAATGGTACTGATGGCCGTGGGACGGGACCTGTGCAACGAGTTACCAATGTTGTTCTCTGTCCATGGTGCTGCATGTGCTGGTTTGTAGGAGCTGTAGTTGGGTTTGTAGGTGCTGTAGTGGTCTCTCAGACTGGGCAGTACCATTCCGCCCTCTCCTGGTATACTGGTCCCCGTGGCGGCCGGGCTCACGTCCTCTTCCATCTGAATAATTTCTGAAGTTCTGGCGGCCGCCACCGCCCCTCTCTGCTGGTGACGCTTGCGTAGTTTGTAGAAGGCAATCAGCATGACCGCCGCTAGCAGCGTGACGGCCACGAAGCAGCCAATAATGATCTTGGTGGTCTTCATTACCTCGTCCAGACTGGCGGGTGGACCCACGGTGCCCCGAATGGTCGGCACAGACACCTGGCGCGGCGTCTGCAGCAGCACGGTCGGGGTGGAGATGAAAACCGGCTGAAAGATGGACGGCGAGGCCGTTACCGTCTTCGGTTTGACCACCTCCTCCGAAGTGGGCTCAACCGTGACCTCTACCGTCACGGTCGTGAAGTAGCTGAGGATGGACGTGTTGATCTCCGCCGTGCTGACGTTCAGGTAGGCCGAAGCGTTGGAGTTGCCCGCTGTGTTGGCCACCATGCAAGTGTACACTCCCGTGTCGGTGGGCAGGACGTTAGAGAAGTTTAACGTCCCGTCGTTGAGTACGGATATCCGCGGGTGGTTGGAGCCATGTGTCAACACCGTCCCGTTGGGCAAGAGCCATCTCACCGAGGCCATAGCCATGGTTCGACACTTGAGCTCCGCCACACGCTCCGCTGAGATGTTCAGGTCCCGGGGCGCGTCTTTGATGTAGGGAGCCGAACACTGAAAGGTAGTCTGGTCGATCTCCACCAGGTAGCGCCCCCGCAGGTGTGGAGGGGAGTGGCAACGGCCGCAGCAGGTGGAGTTGGTGGGGATGTACTCTCTCAACCACCAGGAGAGCCATACCACGTCGCAGTCGCACCGCCAGGGGTTGTGGTGAAGGTGCAGCTCAACCAGGTAACTCAACGGCCCGAAAAGATCATGGGGCAAAGAGCTAAGGTTGTTGTGGGCGAGGTTAAGTTCAACCAAGGCCGTGACATCATCGAAAGCGTTTCTCTCTATGGTGGTGATCCGAGAGTTCATAATCCAGAGCTTTTTCAAGGATTTCAGGCCCCGGAACGCACCGGGCTTGAGCTCCGGGAAGTAGTTCTCCGAGATTTCCAGTTCCTCCAGCCCGACGAGCGGCGAGAGGACGGGCATCTCCCGCAAGTTGCACATTCCAAGATTAAGGTACTTCAAATTGTGTAATCCCTCAAAGGCGCCGTCGGAAATATATTCCAGTTTCCTCAGCTCGCCGAGGTCCAGTCTCATGAGGGAGGGCACGCGGTTGAAGGCGATAGACGGAATACTCTCGATGGGGTTGTTCCTGAGCCATAACTCCCTCAGCTTCGACAGATACTCGAAGGCCCCGCTGGGTATCACCGTCAACCGGTTGTCGAACAACTCCAGGGTGTTGAGGCTGGTCAGGCCGTTAAAGGCCCCCACCTCGATCTGC
>NC_044507.1:3165000-3170000 GCF_902362185.1 Chanos chanos
CACGGACATCCTGA
Source organism: Chanos chanos (assembly GCF_902362185.1). NCBI lineage: Eukaryota > Metazoa > Chordata > Actinopteri > Gonorynchiformes > Chanidae > Chanos > Chanos chanos. The sequence goes on from NC_044507.1 coordinate 3,165,015, forward strand.
TTAGCATGTGTGGCCACACAGAGACCAGATCCTGTGTCTTAGTCCAGGAAGAAGAGTCCGTTTGAAGGAAGACAATGAGGTGCAGTGTAGATAAGGGTTTATGTCTCTAGTCAGTGGGTGATGAAGGCTAATACGTTCCAGGGTGTTCGGGGGGGGGCAATACAACATACGTCCAGTTTTACTGACCTGCATGATTACAGCCAGCACTCAGTGGAGCCCACAGGATGAGAGAGAGAGAGAGAGAGAGAGAAGGGGGGGGGGGGCAGGGGGAGAATAAGGATCAGAGAGATAGAGAGATGACAGAGAACACAGAAAGAAGGGTTGAAATTGGCCTGTGTCAATACACGTGTCTATCTGCCCCACAGTGGCCGGTCAACTGAGAGCAGAGATTGAATTTTGGGCCCCGTGACCCAGTTAGGGCTATGACTCCTCTGCCGTGAGGAGAGTCAGTGGTGAGGCATGGCAGGCTGCAGAGGGGAGTGTCTGTGTGTGTGCGTGTGTGTGTGTGTGTGTGTGTTGAGGACAAGAGGACAGTAAACCACACAGTGAGAACAGAGAGAGAGAGAGAGAGAGAGAGAGAGAGAGAGAGAGAGAGAGAGAAAAGAAAAATCGAGAGAGAGGGAGAGAGAGAGAGAGAGTCTGCTGCCAGACACACCGTGTCCCTCTGACCGCGGCCTAATGTTTAATATAACCCCAATAATACAGCCCTCATTACAGTGATTAGTGTAAAGTGGTGCGCGTACACCATGTGTTGATTAGACTGATGGATTGTGATGAGTGATTCGTGAGAGAGAGAGAGAGAGAGAGAGAGAGAGAGAGAGAGAGAGAGAGAGAGAGAGTTGGCTCGCGGTTCTTTGAGACTGTAGCCTCTCTCTGCTTAGCGTAGCATGTTAGCAAAGTGCTGCACGTAGGCCTTTGGGTTGTGCTGGATCGATTTCAGGTTTATTAATGAATCTGTTCTCCATCCATCCCTCCTGCCCACCTCCTCTACCTCCTCTTCCTCCTCCTCTTCTTCCTCTTCCTCTCCACACGCCATTATAATATGAGCGCCCCTCTCTCTCTCTCTCTCTCTCTCTCTCTCTCTTTTTTTTTTTTGTGGAAGGTTTGATTTATTAGCTGTCCTATCTTCTTCACCCATATCGACCCTCTGATCACGGGAGTGAGAAGAGATTTGGATTCAGATGTGAGAACCGAGACCCCCAACCCCACCCCAGCCCCCCCGCCCCCCCCCCCCCCCCTTTTCTTTGTTCTGTCACGTCCTGAACTCTGACTCTGAATCTTTGGTCGTACCACTCCTGGGGTGTCCGCTCTCAGACAAAACAGTCCAGCTCCCTGTCTCTGTAATGTGCTGTTTTTCTTGTATTTCCACAACCCCCCCCCAAAAAACAGAAAAAAAAAACAAACCAGAAATACTGATATCAAGCCTGATTGCTTTGAGGCAATGTCAAACAAAACAACTGCACTTCTTTGATAATAAATATACTTAAAGTTCTTTAGCCTGTAGAATATGAAGTCATTGACTATTGCGTCATTGTCTGCTGGTGTGTAAAAGATAAAAGCGAAAAAAAGAAAAAACAAGCCTTGACAATTAGGATGAAACATCACACGTTCTCTCGGAGAGGAAGAGATTACAGATGACAAAGATGACAGAATGCTTTTGGGGGGCAAACGAAACGCATAAAGAGTCTGTGATGTCGTCGTGAAAATGAGTAAACACTTAGCCTTTGTTTGATCTTTTTTTAATATAAAAAATCTTAATGTGTTGAATTTATTTTTGTATTTACGTATTTATTTATCTGATTCTGATTTCACCCAGAGCACCAAAGCCCAGTTAATCATATTAGCGAATACGGTCTTGTGCGTGATTGATTTTCGAAAGTCAAAATCGTTGCTCTCATCCTGCGCGTTTGCCGTTTAATGATGAATGGTGTGTTTGTGGAACTGCCGGAGAATTGGCCCTATTGTTTGGAGACAAATGACATTAATGTGGCCAACGTCTCACGTGGTAGCCTTCAGTCAAATATTAAGGATGAGAGGAGCGTTGGCTGGTGTGTGAACGGAGGCTTGTGCGCTTTAAGCTTTTACTGTGTCCGCGTTGGTAATTAGCCCCCACAGCCTCCGGGGAGAAAAAGACAAACTTTGATGAACTGCGAGGGGAAGGGACAGAGAGAGGGAGAGAAAGAGAGAGAGGAAGAGGGAGAGAGAGATGGAGAGAGAGACATAATGTATCAACCTTTATTCGGGTTCTCCGTGTCCTTACACTCACGGCATGGTCAGACAACTCATTAAGATTTGCTGCCAACTATTTTTGGTTTGTGTGGTTGAGACTGTAGTCTGCAGTGTTATGCGTGTATAATCATACGGAGAGAAAACAGTGGAGGCCTTAGCCTCCGCCGCCAATCAGAGCCAAGCCCAGTGCCGCTGTTCCGGCAGAGCGGCTCAAATCAGAACAGCCCTGCGAGTCCATTTGTCTCTCATTTTAATTCTGCCAGTGTGTCTCGGTGTGTGTGTGTGTGTGTGTGTGTGTGTGCGTGCGGGTGTGTGTGCCCTGCTAGCTCACTAGTCTCTCCGGCTGCATGCCTATATTGTCGTAGCAGTGTATCGACACGGAGAGGAGAGGCAGAATTCTCCTGTGTAGCAATCAGTCTCATGTATTTTAAGGATCCTTTATTTGGTCACCCCCTCCTCCCCAACACCCTTGTCGTATGCAAATGCAACATTTGCATGCAGATCTGTGATTGGACCAGCGTGCTTAACATTCTGGTAACGACTGAATTCATTATCCCCTGGTGTTGCTGTGCCAACAGTCGGTAATAAAAAGGGACATTGTCAAACTTTAATGTTTGATGAAACGATACGCAAGATTCCAGGGTTCTTACCGGTTTTCTAAACCGAGCGCTCAACGAGAAGCCGTGTATGGTTTCTGACACACTAACTTTCCTTTTGTGCGATGGGGAGATTCCTGTGAAGACGTGAGCCGTAATCAGCATTTTTTATCCGTACTTCAGTTGGAAGCCATTAATGAGTTGTCAAGTAAATTAATTAAGCATTGACATAAGTAGGCCAAAAGTGCAGCTGATGAATGAGGCGAGTGGTGCGGAATACGGTCTAATGGATCCACGGCTGGAATCATAAACAGCGCTGCTCCGAACATCACAGCAGCTGCAGAGGTGAAATTCTCATCAAAGTCTGAAGTCTGACCTTTCCAAAAAAAAAAATGCACAGCACATATGGCGACGCCAACAAAACCTTGGTTTTTATTTATTTCCCTATTTATTTTTAGAGTGGGTAGCATGGTGGCACAGCGGGTAGTGCTGTTGTGTCGCGACAAGAAGATCCCGGGTTTGATTCCCAGCCGGGTGGGGGGCCAGGGTCCTTTCTGTGTGGAGTTTGCATGTTCTCCCCATGTCTGTGTGGGATTCCTCCCACAGTCCAAAGACATGTAAGTCAGGTGAATGGTGAATTGGAGACACTAAATTGCCCCTAGGTGTGTGTCTGCCCTGCGATGGACTGGTGATCTGTCCTGGGTGTTTCCCTGCCTTTTGCCCGATGAGCACTGGGATAGACTCCAGTACCCCCCATGACCCTAATTAGGATAAGCAGCTTAGAGAATGAATGAATGAATGAATATTTTTAGAGTGGATATGTACCTGCCAGTTTCCGATTCAAATGCATAATCTTGATCATATGTTTTCGATACAGAAAGCTATTACTTTGACAAAGCTAATTAAGGAGCGCTACACTTATTGACAAGGAGAGAACGGCGTATATTGTTAAAGACGTGGTTATCATCCACACCTGGACGCAGCTGAGTATACTCAATATCCCTCTATGAGTCTCAACAAAAGAGTCACTGAGAGTGATTGCAGCTTGTCTTTGGGATGAGCAGCTCTTAAAAATATGTTTCTGTGGGAAGGAAATCTGAAGGTTGAGAAGAAAATGAAGAAGACAGAGCACTATACCGTTTTCATCCTGAAAGAAGGCGAGTTTTGTCCCAGACAGTGAAAATAATTAAATAAATAGATGAATGAATATAATAAAAAGCTTGGAGGTGCTTTGCGAGCTGTCTAAAGGACTTGGGGAATATAAACAAACGTATGAAGGGGGAAAAAAGTGCGGTTCTTGAGTTGTATCAGAGGAATACTAATTAGAGTGGTATTTTCTGTAGCCACTCTGCAGTTTACACAACAGTCAGATTACAGTTTCATGTCATATTAATCACTCTGAAGGCTGTGCAATCTTCCTTTGAACCTGCAACCGAGCAGTGAACATTTGTCTCTTTCACTGATCTGTCAAGACGCATGTGTTGGATAGGAACATCTATACTTAACAGCATCACAGTTCTTAATGTAGGAAATGTACATTAAAGACACATTACTCTCTCTTTGATGTGATTTTTTCACCTTAACTGTAAACAGGATTAGGCCATGCCTTTGACTGTAAGTCTTTAAATAAAGCTACACCATGAAACCTCCGTACACATTGGCCAAGGGAAATAACTTACCAGGAACGAATACATTTTTAACTATAAAGGGGTAATTGTCCAAGTGATCAAAATGTCTACCAGTGTTAAGGTTTCCTTTAACACTTACCATTTTCCTTACAGAATTTCGACTGTGGCCATCGTTTCTCAGATTGTTTATAGTAGTGGGGGTTTCTTGCACTGACTGTCTCTTCTCGAAATGCTGCTACCCAGATGTCTGACCTTCTGATGGTGCTGCTGCTGGAGTACCTGATGGTGCTGCTGTACAAATGCTCCGCTATCTCTGTTCCTCTACAACCCAAACAGGCAACTGTATACCAGAGAGAGAGAGAGAGAGAGAGTGAAAGAGAGAGAGAGAGTGAAAGAGAGAGAGAGAAAGAAAGAAGCCATTCAGGCAGGTGGAAATATGATTGAGAGCTGAGTGATAAATCCTTTAAAGCGCTGGGTTCTGACCGGTGGTAATATGTTTCCTATGGCAATGCAATTCTGGATTTCCCCCAGGT
>NC_044507.1:3175000-3190000 GCF_902362185.1 Chanos chanos
CCTTCACACTTTAAGACTTTGAAAAGCATGAAAAACAGTTTGAAAACACGTTAAAAAGAAATTTTGTCCCAATTACATGAAAGCTTATCTGTGACTCATCTGCTTAGTTCTTAATAAATAAATAAATTTGTTTAAAATTGATTAAATTCTCCTCACTGATGTTATTCATGCAGTGACGGCTCTGGAGAAGACAATGGGTGCATTTGAAAGCGTGTCCGGTACGCTGGGAGGGAGAGAACCTGTAGGTCTGTTTATGTGTTCTCTGACTCTTAGCATTCCACCCTCCCAAACCAAGGCCATTTTGTATTCTGCACTGGTCCCTCTTAATGCCATTTTGTCTAATTAGGCCCGTGCAGCTCAACCGAGCGGTGTGTGTGTGTGTGTGTGTGTGTGTGTGTACATGTGCGTGTGCTTGTGCTTGTGTGTGTGTGTGTGTGTGTGTGTGTGTCCATGTGTGTGTGTGTGTGTGTGTGTGTACTTGTGTGTGTGTGTGTGTGTGTGTGCGTGTGTGTATAAAGGGGGCTTTATCTGGAAGTGGCATCTTTCTTAAGTGGCTGTGACTGTTCTTTCTCTCTCTCTCAGCGTTTCTTGTTTAACTTCACTCTGGCTTTTTAAGGCTGCTTAAAACAGCAGGCTTATTGGGACTTAATTGGTGTGTCAGAGAGGTGAACGCGTGACCCTGGTTTGGTTATCTCCTCAGGACATTTCTGCAGAACTGAGAACAGAGAGGGAGAGAGAGAGAGCGAGAGAGAGTGAGGGAGAGAGTGAGGGAGAGAGAGAGAGAGAGAGAGAGAGAGAGGGAGAGAGAGAGAGAGAGGAGGCATTCTGTGGATGGGGAAAAGAAGCGCTTTGATCCTCCAGATGTCCTGCAGTATTCAGATGAGTATGCTTCTCTGCGCGCGTGCACACACACACACACACAAATACACACACGCACACGCACACACACGCCCGCACACGTACACGTGCATACGCACACACACACACACACACACACACACAGACCTCTTTAGGAATGTCACTAGTGTCTCTCTTGACATCACAGCACATAATACTCCCTCTAGTGGCTACCAAAATATTGCATTTTACCACAGTGGCAGCACATATGAATTGATGGATCCGTATGTGTAGACGGATGGTTAGAGAATTTATAGCCAATAAGATTTCAAGCTGTTCAAGGCTGTCACTGTTACAGTTTTGGCTCCCTGTCCAGTAGTAGAGACCATTGTGATATTAGCAACCATCACTGAATATATTTTTCCAAGTTAGTGCAGTGCATATCTGTGGTTTCAGTGAGGCAGTGATTACCTGGTTTAGATGATTTCACAGTTTATTATTATACCAACAGGCTGTATGTCAGTTAGCCTGAGGGCTCACACAGAGCATGAGTCAGTTACCTGGAACAGTCAGGTGATGTAAGACAGAGAGCTGGTTATTCATGTCTGTCAGTTCATGTCAGTCACTGCGATGATCTGTGACTCTAACTCACATGCATAATTCAACAGTTACATCATCATCATCATCATCATCATCATCACAGTTCCACTATGCTGATGATACCACAACCATATGTGTGTATGAGTAAGAGCACAGGCAGTTGATGCAGAGAGAGAGAGAAAAAAAGAGAGTGAGAACAGAGAGGGAGAGAGAGAGAGAGAGAAGGAGAGAGAGAGAGAGAGAGAGAGAGAGAGAGAGAACGTGCATGTGTATGTGTGACCCGGGTGAAGCGAGGAGAAAAGACACTATTAAAACACTCTGGGTTTCTCTGTGACAGTCGTTCGGTTTAACACCACTGACGGTCGACTTTACCTTTTCATACTCACCGTCCTCACATTTCTGACTATGTCAAAAGAAGATTTGACCTCTTACATGCACAGTATTCACCCAATTTGCTCTACACCCCCTCCAACCCCTCCCCCCCCCTCCAGCACCCCCTCCATCCTCTGTCCCTATGTCTTTCTCTCTTTGATAGATTCTCTAATCCCTCTGTGCGAGTAGGCTAAAGGCTGGGTTTTTTTTTCTCTCTCTCTCTCTCTCTCCCCAGCATGGTTTCAGAGTGACAAAAGACCAAACTGATGAATGTCTCCCCTTTCTCTTCTCCTCTCTCAGCCCTCGCCCCATTCTCTCTCTCTCTCTCTCTCTCTCACGCATGCACGCACGCACACACACGTACACACACACACACACACACACACGTACACACACATTCTGTCTCTCTGTCAAGGGACAATGGGGCTGGGTGGACAGAAATTGCTTTTTGAAAGACACGAGTTGGCACCCGTTTGTGTGGGTGTGTGAGTGTGTGTGTGTACGTGTGTGTGTGTGTGTGTGTATGTGTGTGTGGGTGTGTGTGTGTGTGTGTGTGTGTGAGCGTATGTATAGGAAGCTGCATGGATGACTGATGGCGGCTGAGTAGAGCTGTCTTTCGTCCCGACACACCGTTCTGCCTGCATCAATATCCAGGAAACCAAGCTGCCCTAACCTGCACTCCCTTTAAAGCTCTTTCTCATCTTTTCACCATTATCATCTCCCGTTCTTACAGTAAAACAAAGCTATCAGTGGAAATTTGACAGACAAGCCAATTCACAGCCCAACATTCTCCCATTGCTTTCAGCAGTAAGGGCTCTAACGCTAGCATGTATCTCAGCTGTCATAGCTACTGGAACCAGCCACACTGAAGCTTATCCGGTGGTCTAAGGGAGAGACCATGATAGTGTAAAGATGAGAAGAATGTATATTTTTATTATTGACAAATGTCATTATTAAAGCCATGATATGGATTTAAATATCCAAAAGGCTTTTTTCTTTAAGTTTTGTGCTTTCCTCCAAAAATGATGGCCTAAAAAAATCAACATTGAAATTTGCAATTGAATTGGAATAAGATTGGAAATTTCCAAATGTGAATCTGGAAAAAAACCCCAAAACAAACAAACAAACAAACAAACAAACAAACAAACAAACAAAAATGAATTACTGAGGTCATATGGTCCTTATCTTTTTTTCTGTTTCATGCTCTTGATGGTTTTTTTCTGTTTTTTCCCCCCTTTTTCGTGGTTTGATACCTTTTTCACCCCAATTTAGCAGTAGCCATTTCCCTTCTAATTCTGTTTCCTGTTACTTATATAACCTCCACACCAAAGGCCCCCCCCGTCTCACCCTCCGACCTATCAGCGGTTGCCTTCGCCGGCCAGTGGATCATTGGTTCATTCTTCTGGCAGTTAGATCATAATACACACCTGTGTTCTTAGTTCATTAACTCATTACCTCTGTGTGTATATATAGCTCTCGTTTTCATTCGCTAGCTCTCCCAGTGTCCTCAAGTCCACCAAGCCGTTTATCCATGTTCACGGATTCCGATTTTTCCGTACGGCGACTCTGTTCTTTTCACTGGTTGTCATTCCTTATCTATCCTGTATATATCTGTAGACTGAGTACCGGGAACATTGCCTGTTCTTGGATTTGATCTTGGATTCAGGATCTCAGTACATAAGCTCTGGACGTGTATCCAGACTCCCTGAGTGCTCATGACGGCCAGCTGAGGGTGTTAGAGGCTACTACACTCCTCCTCCCGTACATGTGGAGTTGCCACCAGATCAGAGAGAACTTTTATGGGAAGCCGTGAGATGTGCAGAGGTTGACTCTGTATTCCGCAGATCCACCCACCGCTAGTCTGTCACCCCTGCATGGCCGGGGGGGGTGGGGTGGGGTGGGGGGGGGCGCTGTTGCAGCAACTGGGACACAGTCCCCCTTCCAGCTTCCCACCTCTGATCGCTGCCAGCTGTGTTGGCATGGATGCCCGGCCCAACCGGAAGCACCACTGCCGGGAATCAAACCCAGGTCTGTGCTAGAGGGCACACAGGCGAGCATCTCTTTCCAATGCACTATCTGTGTTCCCTTGATGTGTCTTGATTTTCAAAAATATTCAAACCAGGTGGAAAGCATTTCAAACCATCCAAACTGTCCACTTAAGAACGAATTTGAAACTTTTCTCAAAAAAAAAACCCCACAAAAAACCTGTTTTTGCTTTTCTCAAAAAAACCAAAACAAAACCAAAACAAAAAAACCCAAAACAGCCAGCCCTTTCCTCCATCTTTAGCGCCTGTCACACAGCCGGCACACCAGGTGTTGTCGAGTATTTATTGTGTCGCTAATATTGGACACAAGCAGAATGTTTGGAGACCGTGTGGCTGCATGCCACCAAAACAGAAAAAAAGAAAAAAAAAACAGAAAAAAAACCCCTCATATCTTGTTTTACTTTTATCTCTAACCAGGCTGTCAGATCTGGTTGGAACAGAGGGTGGATCCGGCACTTTCCGCCTTTTTGTTTGTTTGTTTGTTTGTTGTGTCATTTGGGATGGATTTCATGCCTGCCCCTTCCTTTAATCTCTCTCAAATGTCAACAGTTTGGTGGTGAGTAGAGAAGAAACAGAGAGATAGAGGGAGAGATAGAGAGAGACAGATGGGGAGAGAGAGCGAGAGAGAGAGAGAGAGCGAGGGAGAGAGAGAGAGAGAGAGAGAGAGATGAGATTTATGTGGACAAGAGAAAGGTTGTGGACCAGTTTGCCCCAGCACCTTTGTGTGGTTCCTAAGTCACAATAAAAGATTTCACTCATTTAAGCTGCTGGAGACCCAATAGTCCTGCGCTCGTGTGGTCTAATTACAACTAATTATCAGGTCCTTGATTAGGAGAGTCAGCACAGCCCTAGTGTGGTAAACAGGTGAACTGATTGAGGGTTGCAGTGCTGCTGTCTGCGGCATGCCGTTTATTAAATCGGTACGTGTACTACCTAAAAATCAGAGCTCATCTTCTGAATGGGAACGATTTTAGATCTCAGATATAAACCAAGCGATTTAGTGACAGATCATCTTTGAAACGTTATATGGAAAGCTGACTTTGGCTGGGTCTCGTGCCTTTGGCGACCAGTGAAGCTCTGACTTAATTATTCCTATCGTAAGGACATGACACAGGGGTTTGGTGTTGGCACATCTCTTATGGTGTTATCTCCTCAGTGATATGTTATTATATGATAAATGTCATATAATATGTTCACAGAAATTTCAAGATCTGGCGAACCAAGAAATACACGATGTTCCTTATCTCACGAGAGCTGGAGGAAGAAATGAAAATGTGAAGGAACAAAAAAAAAAAAAACCTCACAGTCAGTGTTACAGACCCTTCCATAATGTCACAGAAAGCTTCAGATTGTGTGATATAGCCAGAGAATACCCCTTCCAGATGTCTCACTTCAAGAGTTTTTGGTTATTCATTTCAAAGCCTTTGTTTCAAAGGGAAGTCCCATTAAGGTACTTCGCTCTGCTCTAAAAGAGATATAACAAAGAATGGCAAATTGAAAAAAAATAAAAACAAAAAACAAAAAAAACAATATGGAGTATTCAAAAAAAAAACACACACATTCAGTCACAACGCCATCAAGATCCAAACAGAGACATTGCACAAAACAAAAAGAACAAAGAGAGACATTGCATAAAACATCAAAATGATGTCAGAAAATATGAATATGAATTACAGTGATCAGAGAGACTGAGTCAGAATCAAATGCATTTCACTTGAAAGAGTTACACACCATCTGCAATAAATGTGTTATTTTATGTTTTGAACCATCGAAGGGGGAAAAAAAATACAATGATTTAATTTCACCAAATCCTGTGAGTTATTCACAGGTATGAGATGAAAGCACCTAGACAGTTCAATAGTATATTGTGGAACTGAAAAATTACAGAATCATAACATTCGTAGTATAAATATATATTCTGTTTTACAATGACTGGATGAATGAATGGATTCATGCCTGTCTTTTCATTTTAAAACCGTTTATTTGTTAAATTCCTTTCACCTACTTTTGAAAAAATTTGGTTTGACTTTTGAGTAAACTCTAATTGTTTAGAGTTTATGGTGAAGAGCGGTGCTTTGGCATTGATTTCTTTCCTCTTGAAATCCCAATCTGTGTCTTTCAAATGGAAAATATGTGCAGCAGACAAAGTGTAATTTGATATCCATTGATTGAGTTGAAGGGGCCATTTTGAGAATGAGGGATTGCAGTTATTGGTATTGATTTCAGTAACTAGTCTCTTACTGTTCGTCCACAGGGAATGAAATAAAGTTTGGCAGGGCAATAAAATTTGCGTGATGAGAGAAAGAGGCTACTGCCGCCCCCCCCCCCCCCAACCCCTCTCTCTTTGTCAGTTGTAAAGAGCTTGGGAAATGTCTTTTTTCCCCTCCCCTTTCCTCAGCTAATATTAGCAGAAAGCTACACCCAAAGTCTTGACCTATATTTGTTTGAAAGGAAAAGACACACTGGCCACCGCGCCTGTTTATGGGTCAGTACTACCACTGACTAACTGCTGTAGAACAGCAACCAATCACACATGGATCTCCGGGGACACTTAGCCAATCAGATGCCTCGCATTCTTATTGATCTCTTGTGAATTCTCGGTTCTACAGATGATGCCTTTTCCTCCCCAAAGCCCCCCCCCCCCCCCCCCGCCCCCGCCCAAATGCTCTGGTGTCGCAAAACCAGGAGACAGAATAAAGAATGAGAGTTTCTCTGCTTCACTTAAAAAGAGTGGAATCCAAAATGTGAGGTTGTTAAGATGTTTTCTTGCCTTAACGAGTTTTGTGGTTTGTGCACATTTGCATAATAGCTTTAATATCAATAGAAAGAAGATAAGTCAGCGGTGATATGCAGTTTTAAATCTGCTAATATGCACAGTAATGGTTCAATACGGAATGCCTGTAATATAAACGCCGCTACGTTGTTCTGAAGCCCAGTAAACTTAATTAGAGTGCTAATGATTACAACTTTAGTTGAGAAACCAAAGCCATACTCTTCAGTCAGTGATCAGGGGAAAAGAGCAGTACATGTTCGACAAGTGAACCTTTATCCATTCTCTCTCTCCCTCTCTCTCTCTCTCTCTTTCTCTCTCTTGTGCTCTCTTGTGCTCTCTCTCTCTCTCTTTCTCTCTCTTGTGCTCTCGCTCTCTCTCTCTCTCTCGTGCTCTCTCTCTCTCTCCCTTGTGCTCTCTCTCTCTCTCGTGCTCTCTCTCTCTCTCTCTCCCTTGTGCTCTCTCTCTCTCTCGTGCTCTCTCTCTCTCTCTCTCTCCCTTGTGCTCTCTCTCTCTCTCTCTCTCTCGTTCTTTATCTTGATGTGTGTGAGCATGCTTCTGTGTGTGGATGCTATATTCACCATCATGGTAACAGCATGTTTGTATGTCGTGAGGCTCTGTCTCTAAGCTGGTATATTGTCTGTAGAAACAGCGGAATGACGCGGCAGATAAAAGCAGTGTCCTAAGCTTTAATCCATGAACCTCACTCAACCCAGACAGGGCCACTGCTGAATTAGGACTGAAAAGGTTTACTCCATGTGCCCGGGGTTAGTCCCACGGTTCTGAAGAGCACGTCTGAACTTTTAACGAGGCAGGGATGAGCTCAGAACACAGTCGGACACATCAGATGCCAGTAAAACCCTGTGATTATCTCACACACACACACACACACACACACACACTTATTAAAAATGTCATATAAATTCTCATTGTAATAATTGCGTGTCACTGTTTTTCTAGTCATAAGTTGACTCTGAACTTTTCTCTTTTTTTTTCGATCATAGATAAAGGCACATTTGTGTTTGACAGATTTAAGCTTTTCTATCTGTACTTAGAGCTTATTGTCTTTTTAAGCAGACTATGAATGAAATGAACTGCGAAAGAGGATTACAGTTTAAAAACGATATGGCTTTGCGGTTGGTCAAATCTTCTCCAGTCAAATCTTCAAAGTTTGCTATTGCACAGATAAGCAGTTGTCAGGTAGAGTACAGAAAAAAAGGAATGTGGGCAGTTCAGATGAAAACAGAGAAGTTGTTGCTATTCAGTGAAACCACTAACAAAGTAACTGCTTTTCCAACGGAGTCAGAGGGTTACGTCACCCAGGGACACGGATGACTTTCAAATATGCAGTGCAGACAATGTCTTTGCGCATCTGCCAAAGCTTGGCGTCCTGTCTCTGGAAGGGATTATGGTTTGAAAAGATGTTTGAGGGCGTGTGAACGTTTATTACTTTTTGTTGTCCTTAACTTCTTTTTAACTAGTATTGTATTTAACTATTCTTATTCATATGCACCCCTGTTTTCTGTTCGTCAGCTTGACTGACAGTTTATATTGTGTGGGTGGTAAACGGTTAAGTCTCTGTTTCTCTGAACGCTGTTGAGTGCGGCTGTCTCATCCTAATTTGAATAAAACTTAAGAAAACGGCAGACTTCTCTGTGGGGGAGAGTGTAAATATCCACCAGAAGTAAAAATGAGTTTAATCGTCTTGGAACCGTCTGGTGGGCGTTGGTGGGCTGGTGGTTTTCTAAATGTTTTAAAGAATGTTTGGGTTTTTTCCAAATAAATTTGTTTTTGTATCATGTTTTTTTTTTTTTTTGTCTTTAACAGAGTTCGCTGTGTAGTTATAATTTCAGTAGAAAAACTTATATTAATCACCGTCTGAAATAGTTACAGGCCTTTTTTGCCGTTTTTATTTCAAACATTCTTGTAATTTTAAGGTTTCCTGAAGGCAGTCTCTTCATTTCAAACAGTAATTTTTATACTGTAGTCTGAGACTAAACCTGTCTATCAGGATTCTGTCTGATGCCTGTAGCTGTCTGGTGTTTGCAGGTTATACTCTGACTTTTGAAGAGTGTTGGCTCTTAGCGGAGGAGAAGAAAATTGCAGAAGAGCTTTGATTTATCGACGTCTGACGGAGAGAGGTAGGACAGATTCACTCTGCAGTAAACACGCTGTTGATAAAGAGCAGCAGAGAGCGACAGGCACCGCTGCTGTTCAACGTCAAAACCATCACATTCCTGCAAAACAGGCCCGTGGCTATCACAGCACAGAGAGAGAGACAGACAGAGAGAGACAGACAGAGAGAGACAGAGAGAGAGAGTGAGAGAGCGAGAGAGCGCGCTCAGGAACAGTGGAGACTTTGAGCATCTGACAAGAGTGACAGGAACAGTAGCGACAATGGTAAAGAAACAAATGATGGTTATTGAGGAAGATGAAGGTGAAGTTAACGATGACTGTTAGACTCTCTCTCTTCCTTTGTTCGACCACAGTAAGCCCAGTGAAAAGGCTTTGTTTTCTCTCCGGGCCAGACGTGACTCTCCGGTGGGAGGTCAGCGAGGGCAGAGGTCATGTGTTACAGGATTCAAACTGGAGAAGTTTAGGGTCCAGAGCTGGACCCAGCAGCCACCCAGAACCACGTCACGCTCCGTAAGCGCCCAACCTGGAGTTCAGTTCCAGCACTAATCCAAGTCCTAGTTCAGAACCTTAGCTGTCTGGATGGGTTCTGCCTGAACATACATAGAGAAATTTGTCTTGTATACAGGGGTGGTATAAAATGAAAAGTATGTTGTCACTGGGCTTGAGTAGTAAACTGGTAGATTTGACTAAAGGTCAATGATATGAGCAATTTACACTTTCTACCTGACCACATCTGCAAAGACATGATAGACTTTTTTTCCAATACATTTTCACTGACATCTCTTTTCATTGGACACGGTCGGTCATAAGCCGCTGTCTTTTTAAATTTGTTGTTGTTTGGGTACTACTTGCTGGGCAGATTTGAGCATCAATCTGGTAGGACCTAACTGATGTGGATGTACACAAACAGGTACAAGATCGTGTGTATTCATGTGTTTACTTCACTGACCAAGCTACAGTACTACAGCACATGCGCTTGTCATTACTGATGTGAGACCTCACTCACTCACTCACTCATTATCCTAATTAGGGGCGCAGGGGGTGCCGGAGCCTATCCCAGCATTCATTGGGCGAAAGGCGGGGAAACACCCTGGACAGGTCGCCTTGAACTGCACGTGTTTGGTCTTTGAAAGGAAACTGGAGCTCCCAGAGGAAGCCAATGCAGGCACGGGGACAACATGCAAACCCCACACAGAAAGGACCCTGGGACCTTTAAACCCCGGGACCCTCTTGCTGTGAGGCGACAGCGCTACCTACCACACCACCGTGCGCCCTATATGAGACCTTTAGCTGACAAATGCCCATGTGGTGCAGCTAACGCTAGCAAGCCAGTCTCCTGCAAAAAAAGAAAAAAAAAAATGTTTATGAGTGGATATTTTCGAGAGATAATCTGGGTATGTGTACAGCACTCTGAGATAAGTAGAAGTTAGTCATTGTCTTTTACTGCACTGTAAATTCACTGGTCTCTTTCTCATTTTACTCATCATTAAAGTATGGAGTAGTAAGATAAACAACAGTTTGGCTGGTTTCCACCCTTAACGGTAATATTAAGTTGCAGAGTACAAACATGCCGATGGTCATGTTTTATTAATTGCTGCAGGCCTATGGGTTTATTTGTTGTTGTTGTTGTTGTTGTTTTCTTTTCCTCTTATGCGTTTGGAAACTTGAGTACATTGAAAGCCTCATACTTTAAAACTTTTCTTTTGAGTTACACTTTTTGTAGTTCTTCTTTTATAGTTTTATCTTCGTTTTGACTCCAGTGTAATATCTAAATACTCCCACATTCCCATATGCAATACTCAGCAGAGCGACTCAGACAAACATTCATAAAAATGTTCACAAAGCCATGTCCAGCGTGTCCATGTGTACTTTGTCTTTCTACTTACTTTCTACTTAGTCTCTCCGTACTGTGTACTTTCTCTGTCTCTGTACTGTGTTCTTTCTCTGTCTCTGTACTGTGTCATTCTCTCTCTCTGTACTGTGTTCTTTCTCTGTCTTTGTACTGTGTCATTCTCTCTCTGTACTGTGTTCTTTCTCTCTGTACTGTGTCATTCTCTCTCTGTACTATGTTCTTTCTCTCTCTGTACCGTGTCATTCTCTCTCTGTACTGTGTCATTCTCTCTCTGTACTACGTTCTTTCTCTCTCTGTACTATGTTCTTTCTCTCTCTGTACTGTGTTCTTTCTCTCTTTGTACTATGTCATTCTCTCTCTGTACTACGTTCTTTCTCTCTTTACACTATGTTCTTTCTCTCTCTGTACCGTGTCATTCTCTCTCTGTACTGTGTCATTCTCTCTCTGTACTATGTTCTTTCTCTGTCTGTACTATGTTCTTTCTTTCTTTGTACTATGTTCTTTCTCTGTCTGTACTATGTCATTCTCTCTCTGTACTGTGTCATTCTCTCTTTGTACTATGTTCTTTCTCTGTCTGTACTGTGTCATTCTCTCTCTGTACTGTGTTCTTTCTCTGTCTCTGTACTGTGTCATTCTCTCTTTGTACTATGTCATTCTCTCTCTGTACTGTCATTCTCTCTCTGTACTGTGTCATTCTCTCTCTCTCTGTACTGTGTTCTTTCTCTGTCTCTGTACTGTGTCATTCTCTCTCTCTCCGTACTGTGTTCGTTCTCTGTCTCTGTACTGTGTCATTCTGTCTCTGTACTGTGTCATTCTCTCTCTGTAGTACGTTCTTTCTCTGTCTCTGTACTATGTTCTTTCTTTCTCTCTGTACTATGTTCTTTCTCTCTCTCTGTACTATGTTCTTTCTCTGTCTTTACTATGTTCTTTCTCTCTCTCTGTACTGTGTCATTCTCTCTCTGTACTACGTTCTTTCTCTGTCTCTGTACTACCTTCTTTCTCTCTCTCTGTACTATGTTCTTTCTCTGTCTTTACTATGTTCTTTCTCTCTCTCTGTACTGTGCCGATGAAGCAGCTCCTTTCTCTATGTCAAGACATTTTAGGACATGTTCCTTCAGTTTATCACTGAGGTCAGTGCAATATTTTATGATTATGGTGCAGGGGAGGATGAAGACGTGGATGATGAGAAGGAGGAAGGCAGTGTTTTCTTTTTCTGTCTTTTTTTTTAACATATAGTCTAAAACAGAAATGGCTCAGATACATGCATGATTGTTTCTGAAGTTGGAAAAACACATGGATCTCTTTTTAGATTCACCTGATGTAAACATGTAAACATTCAATGGTTGCATTCTCTACCACAGTGGACCAGACTGGGACAGTAAGAACACTCTCGCAGAGTTCATTTAGAAACACTCTCAGAGTTAATGTAACACAGGGGTATTGACTGTGTGCCCAGACAATACTCTGTAGAGCCATTACTGTGTTTCAGTGAAGTAAAGCTTCTGTTAATCTGCTTTAAAGACTGTGGATTAAGTTCTTCAGCTCTATGAGTGAATAAATAGGCCTTTGATTTTGAGAGGACACTCATTTGATTTCAAAATCTGTTCCGTTGTAAAAAGGCACAGGTTACGTGTGTTCCTGATTCTGTTCTCCTCTGTTGACTGTGTTACTTCAGCTCCCATCTGTGAGACTGAGGTGTGGAAAACTCCTCCACACTCCAGGAGAACTCTCTGGATATCTCACACACTCACTGTGTGCTACTCAGTCTAATGATTTTATTAGTGCAAATGAACTGGAAGACATTATTAGGAGTGGGTTTCATTATTCAGGCTTCCAATAAACTTAATTAGACTGCTAATGATTATCACTTTAGTCCAGGAACCAAATCCTTCCTCTCAAGCCATTGATCAGGGCGAAACCAGTGGATGGAGAAATGTTTGACAACCCAGCAGGAACAAGGCCAGGATCAGTCTTAGATCAACTGACAAGAAATATTTTGTGTAGATTAGTATGTCAATAGAAAGAGAGACAGAAGTTTGTGTGGAAACAAATGGATAGTATGTGGTTTTAATTCAGTGGTTTACTCAATGCTCTCTCTGCAGACGTCAAGGAGGCATAGAGAGAGATGTAGAGAGAGAGGTTGGGGGGGGGGCAGGGGAGAGGGGGAGAGAGAACTGCTCTGATGCTTTCTTTAGGTACTCTGAGTTAAAAAGAAAATGTACATTGTGAGTTTAGTACATTGCACACTCAGCCAAGCAGGTCCACACCGTACATACTCACACGCGATCTCTCTTTCTCTCTCATTTACGCACGCACACACACACACACGTATGCACACAAATAATGTATGATTACAATGCAATAATCGTTTTATTACATATGTATTACACTGATTGCTACAATTTCTTATTCCTTTTGTATCATTAACCCCTACAGCACTTCTTCTCTCTCTCTCTCTCTCTTTCTGCCTCTGTCTCTCTCAATCACAGACACAGACACACACACACACACACACACTCACATACACACAGAGGCATTAATATATCACGGTGTGGTTTCGGAGGCCCTACTCTCTGCCTGTCTGCATGAGTCACTAGAACAATTTGTTCTCTCCCCTTCCATTCTTTGTGCCCTCTATCGTTACCCCCCCCCCTCCCCAGTCAGAGTCCTCTCCTCTCTCTCTCCCTCTAATTCTTTCTCTCCTTTAATTTTCCTCTGTAATCTGAGCTCAGCTCGAGTTTGACAGATCTAGCGTCTGATTAGGCCAGTGTGAATCCATGTCAGGATGCTGCTTCTCTCTGTGTGTGTGTATGTGTGTGTGTGTGTGTGTGTGTGTGTGTGTGTGTGTATTCTGACTACAGATGTCGCTGTGGTAATCAACACAGTCCCAAAGTCTCATTTATTAGACTGAATGAAGTCTCTCATTCGACAACTCTTTCGGCAGTATGTGTGTGTGTGTGTGTGTGTTGTGTTTGTGTCTGTCTTTGTTTGTGTGTGTGTGTGTCTGTGTGTAATTGCAGCTGTTTATCTGTGTGTATTTGTGCCATAGTAGGGAAAATAAGTTCCATTATGTACCTATTAATTAGCATTTAGGATGCGGGCTAACACAATGGCCATTGTCACAGATGAATTTAGCACAATGCTAATTTACTCGTCCTCTGACTACATAACAGTGTGTGAACACTGCATTCATTGTAGAGATTTACTTGTTATTTTTCTTTGTGATTTTTCTTTGGTCTTGTTGACGTGGAGATTTCAGAGTTACTCTAGACATTTTCACGACTTCTTCAGTTCAAACTGCTGACATCCATATTTGTTTGATTTTCATTAGCTGATCTGATGAACAGAGGAAATAAGGAGAGAGATTAGATAGACAGATAGACAGAGAGAGAGTGGGAAAAAGAGAGAGAGAGAGAGAGAGAGAGAGAGAGAGAGAGAGAGAGGGGAAAAAGAGAGAGAGAGAGGAGGGTGTAGAGGAATTGGTATAATGAGTGTGTTAGAAAGCAAGAATGAAGGATGAGTAGGAGTGTGTGAGGCAGGATGAGTTGACGGTCAAAATCCTCTCTCTTCCTCTGCCTCTCTCTCTCTCTCTTTCACTCTCCCTCTCTCTCTCTCTCTCTCTCTCTCTCTCATTCACTCTCCCTCTCTCTCTCTCTCTCTCTCTCTCATTCACTCTCCCTCTCTCTCTCTCTCTCTCTCTCTCTCTGACTCTCTCTCTCTCCCTCTCTCTCTCTTTACTATGTTACGGTAGCCGAGCTCTTTGCAGGTAAACGCTAACTGCAGACAGAACCATGCCGCTTTATGAAAACGAATAAACAAATAAATCTTTACATCTCTCACATATCGTTACCATGACAAGTTCCAAGGAGCAAGAGAAGAAGACCAATTCACCCACGCAAATGCTTACAAAGAAACACAAGGCGTTCCAGCCGCTGGAAAAGTAGCATTTAAAACAAACCGTGTTCATTACTCTCTTTTTTTGAGTGGTCGGGATGAATCAATTACAAAAGAAAAATGCTTTTGCTATAACATGCTGGGCACTGTAAATTGAAATGCCTTAGAGAATGATTAGAAACGCGTTTTACTGATGTCGTAAATTAGTTTTATGGAGGGGCTGATAGTCGGACTGTGGGAAGATAGGGACATGCACACATTCGTTCAGAGGATCCGCAGTGACATACCAACCCTTCTCAGTCAACTCCTTGCCTCTTCTCCCCCCAGGTCCTCACACACACACACACACACACACACACACACACACAACACATGCACACAGACACACAGACACACGCACTCACACACACAACACATGCACACAGACACACAGACACACACACTCACACACAAACACATGCACATGCACACACACAGACACACAACACATGCAC
>NC_044507.1:3195000-3200000 GCF_902362185.1 Chanos chanos
TCTGTCTCTGTTAAAATGACATGACTGAACTTTACTGGGATATGTTTTTTTTTTTTGTTTCTTAGTCAGGCTAAGTTTGCCATGTAATTGCTTTTCAAGCTCATGTATAGTTGTGATCTTTTGAAATCATATCTTTTCCTTTCTTTTTTTTTCTTTTTTTAATGCAACGATTTGCAATGAAATCAGAGATTCCGTTTTTGCATCCTTAATCGTTTCCGTACGCACGAGAGATAAAAGAGGTCTTCCAGTCCAGTACTGCAGTATTACCACTCACCCAGTAGCCCCAGAGCCTCAGAGCCACTCTGGATGCACCGCGCACTTTTACGATACAGGTAATATCAGTTGTCCATAACTGTAAACCATAAACATACTGTCTCCACTCTGATAATTGTTTATCAGTTCAGTTTCATCTGCACCGTTTTATTTCTGTGCATAATGACAGACCTCACAAATCTTCTGACTGACCCCCCCCCCCCCCCCACCCCCCTGCTCTACCCCAGCGCCCCAGTATGAGGGAACCCATAATCCGATATTCACACACACACACACACACACACACACACACACACACACACACACACACAGAAGTCATACTCTCTCTCTCTCTCTCTCTCTCATTCACACACACACACACACTCACACACACACACACACACATACACACGCACCCATGTACAATTCAGCCTGATCTGAAGGTGCAGGAACATTCCTGTGGTCTGTGGCTGTGAGAGGCTGTTGCTAAGTAACGGTGGGAACTCAGTCTCGTGAAATGGGGGGGGGGGGGGGTTGTGAACGTATCCTCTGACTCAACTATTGATCTGCTTTCTCTCCCAATCAATCAGGCACTTTGATACCGTATTGTTACAGTCTTAGAACTATTCATTCCAGCCAAGTTTTACCTCTCCTCACTCAATGTTTCCTATCACAGTCTCTGACCTCCTTCACACTCAGATTAGAGTCCCCCCCTCCCTCTCTCCCTCCCCTCTCTCTCTCTCTCTCTCTCTCTGTCTCTCGCTCTCCCTCTCTCTCTCTCTCTCTCCCTCTCTCTCTCTCTGTAACACAAACTCAACTGGCAATATCCTCCACTTCTCACGATGTAAACCTCAGGCAATTTATGTTTACATTTCATCTTCCACAAACGAAACAGAGAAACCCCTGTAAAGGGAGAGAAGGTGCGATCCAGGTGAGTCACATTTGTATTGGGGTGTGGTGATGCCGACTCTGACTGGTTACACTACATCTGTATTCATGTAGAATAATGAGAGAAATGACCCATGAGATGTACACATCAAATACCTGTCAAATCATCTGACAGTCCTGAGCCTCATCCTCTCTCTCTCTCTCTCTCTCTCTCTCTTTCTCTTTCTCTCTCTCTCAGACACACACATACACACACGCACACACACGCACACGCACACGCACACACGCATACAGACAGTGTATATTTTTTTCTTTTTCGTTTTCTCTTTTCTCCTCTCCGGGTGTGTGCACAGGAGAAGTTGTTATTCCCTGCCTATTGAAAGTGTCCCTGGAGGATGAACAGAGCCTAATAAAACATCTCACCGTATGAAACCTGGACTGTCTCAAACAGTGTAGAGTCTAAATTACATAATCTGTTAAACGTGTGAAATTGGTCATATCTGCCTTCAGCACTCCTGGTCCTCCTGGTCCACGCTGCATTTTTCCATCTGCACAGTTCCTTTAGCCTTTAGATCAATAAATTAATCTCTCTCTCTCTCTCTCTCTCTCTCTCTCTCTCTCTCTCTCTCTCTCTCTTACACACCAGTGTGTTCTCCAGCAGTTTCTGAAGTACCAGAGCTCAATTTCGGCTTCATTTTAAAACTGTAAAATGACGTCTTTCTCCCTCTCCTGTCTCTCATAAACACTGATCTCTATGCGGATTGGATGAGTAGAATCAAAATTAGACCTGTCTAAACTACTCATATTTGTTACATATGTTTATAGATCAAAGCAAATTAGGGAATATTGGTGAAAACAAGCGAGGGAAAATTTCCCTCAGCCTTTGAGCCGAGCTTTTGCCTTGTCGTTCGCCGCACCCCCGGTTACCGAGAACATTACTCGGCCGTGTCAGCCTGTCACCCTCACGCTGCGACCGCGGTGAATTTGCAATCCTCGCGGGGGATTTCACCGGAGACGTTAATATGTTTGTTCCCAGAGGTTTCCCGAAAACCGTGGAAGTTTACAGAAGAAACAGCCGCTGGCATTTCCAAATGGCAACTGATATTTTACCCGTTCAAGAGAAGCTTACGTTCGGAAAGGTCCTGCGTGCAGTTACCTTTCAGTTATGTGCGTATTTATTTATTTGTTTGTTTATTTGTTTATTTAACGTTTTAAAGCACACTCCGTTCTTGTTCCGCGGTTTCTTATTACAGGATGAACTTCGCTATTTCTCATCTGTAATTACAAGGCGCGGGTCGTGGATCACTGGTTAGAGAAACAGTTCGCTAATAGACACATTTTCACCTCCTCACTGACACTGAAGGACTTTCAAATCTAACCCTCATCACCAGGGGAACCTTATTAAAGAATTCACAACATCAGCACTTTTCAAGGGCAGAGCAGGCCCAGGAAGGGTACTAATACCTACAAGAAAGAAGATTAAACATTTTCAGTTATTTTTGACCGCTTTATAGACTCTTAATTTGGAAATGTTGTTGTTGTTGTTGCTGTTGTTGTTGTTGTTGTTGTTGTTGTTGATGATGATGATGATGATGATGGAGGTGGTGGTGGTTAGACTTTTGTTTTACAGTGCATTATTATGAGGAAAATTTGTACTAATCAAATGATAACCATGTCCACTTGTGTAGAATAGTAAGTGTGATATGAAATGTTTCAGGTGGGTAGAATAGTGAGTGTGATATGAAATGTGTCAGGTATGAAGAATAGTGAGTGTGATATGAAATGTGTCAGGTGTGTAGAATAGTGAGTGTGATATGAAATGTGTCAGGTGTGTAGAATAGTGAGTGTGATATGAAATGTGTCAGGTGTGAAGAATAGTGAGTGTGATATGAAATGTGTCAGGTGTGTAGAATAGTGAGTGTGATATGAAATGTGTCAGGTGTGTAGAACAGTGAGTGTGATATGAAATGTCAGGTGTGTAGAATAGTGTGTGTGATATGAAATGTGTCAGGTGTGTAGAACAGTGAGTGTGATATGAAATGTGTCAGGTGTGTAGAATAGTGAGTGTGATATGAAATGTCAGGTGTGTAGAATAGTGAGTGTGATATGAAATGTGTCAGGTGTGTAGAACAGTGAGTGTGATATGAAATGTGTCAGGTGTGTAGAATAGTGAGTGTGATATGAAATGTTTCAGGTGTGAAGAATAGTGAGTGTGATATGAAATGTGTCAGGTGTGAAGAACAGTGAGTGTGATATGAAATGTCAGGTGTGTAGAATAGTGAGTGTGATATGAAATGTGTCAGGTGTGTAGAACAGTGAGTGTGATATGAAATGTGTCAGGTGTGAAGAATAGTGAGTGTGATATGAAATGTGTCAGGTGTGTAGAATAGTGAGTGTGATATGAAATGTGTCAGGTGTGTAGAACAGTGAGTGTGATATGAAATGTCAGGTGTGTAGAATAGTGTGTGTGATATGAAATGTGTCAGGTGTGTAGAACAGTGAGTGTGATATGAAATGTGTCAGGTGGGTAGAATAGTGAGTGTGATATGAAATGTCAGGTGTGAAGAATAGTGTGTGTGATATGAAATGTGTCAGGTGTGTAGAACAGTGAGTGTGATATGAAATGTGTCAGGTGTGAAGAATAGTGAGTGTGATATGAAATGTCAGGTGTGTAGAATAGTGAGTGTGATATGAAATGTGTCAGGTGTGTAGAACAGTGAGTGTGATATGAAATGTCAGGTGTGAAGAATAGTGTGTGTGATATGAAATGTGTCAGGTGTGTAGAACAGTGAGTGTGATATGAAATGTCAGGTGTGTAGAATAGTGAGTGTGATATGAAATGTGTCAGGTGTGTAGAACAGTGAGTGTGATATGAAATGTCAGGTGTGTAGAATAGTGAGTGTGATATGAAATGTCAGGTGTGAAGAATAGTGAGTGTGATATGAAATGTGTCAGGTGGGTAGAATAGTGAGTGTGATATGAAATGTGTCAGGTGTGTAGAATAGTGAGTGTGATATGAAATGTGTCAGGTGGGTAGAATAGTGAGTGTGATATGAAATGTGTCAGGTGTGAAGAATAGTGAGTGTGATATGAAATGTCAGGTGTGTAGAATAGTGAGTGTGATATGAAATGTCAGGTGTGTAGAATACTGAGTGTGATATGAAATGTGTCAGGTGTGTAGAATAGTGAGTGTGATATGAAATGTGTCAGGTGTGTAGAACAGTGAGTGTGATATGAAATGTGTCAGGTGTGTAGAACAGTGAGTGTGATATGAAATGTGTCAGGTGTGTAGAACAGTGAGTGTGATATGAAATGTGTCAGGTGTGTAGAATAGTGAGTGTGATATGAAATGTGTCAGGTGTGTAGAATAGTGAGTGTGATATGAAATGTCAGGTGGGTAGAATAGTGAGTGTGATATGAAATGTGTCAGGTGTGTAGAACAGTGAGTGTGATATGAAATGTGTCAGGTGTGTAGAACAGTGAGTGTGATATGAAATGTGTCAGGTGTGTAGAATAGTGAGTGTGATATGAAATGTGTCAGGTGTGAAGAATAGTGAGTGTGATATGAAATGTGTCAGGTGTGTAGAATAGTGAGTGTGATATGAAATGTCAGGTGTGTAGAATAGTGAGTGTGATATGAAATGTCAGGTGTGTAGAATAGTGAGTGTGATATGAAATGTCAGGTGTGAAGAATAGTGAGTGTGATATGAAATGTCAGGTGTGTAGAATAGTGAGTGTGATATGAAATGTCAGGTGTGTAGAATAGTGAGTGTGATATGGAATGTCAGGTGTGTAGAACAGTGAGTGTGATATGAAATGTCAGGTGTGTAGAATAGTGAGTGTGATATGAAATGTGTCAG
>NC_044507.1:3205000-3215000 GCF_902362185.1 Chanos chanos
AGTTACTGTCATACAGTCTCCAGTTACTGTCATACAGTCTCCAGTTACTGTCATACAGTCACCAGTTACTGTCATACAGTCTCCAGTTACTGTCATACAGTCTCCAGTCACTGTCATACAGTCTCCAGTTACTGTCATACAGTCTCCAGTCACTGTCATTCAGTCTTCAGTCACTGTCATACAGTCTCCAGTTACTGTCATACAGTCTTCAGTTACTGTCATACAGTCACCAGTTACTGTCATACAGTCTCCAGTTACTGTCATACAGTCTCCAGTCACTGTCATACAGTCTCCAGTCACTGTCATACAGTCTCCAGTTACTGTCATACAGTCTCCAGTCACTGTCATACAGTCACCAGTTACTGTCATACAGTCACCAGTTACTAATACAGTCTCCAGTTACTGTCATACAGTCTCCAGTTACTGTCATACAGTCTCCAGTTACTGTCATACAGTCACCAGTTACTGTCATACAGTCTCCAGTTACTGTCATACAGTCTCCAGTCACTGTCATACAGTCTCCAGTTACTGTCATACAGTCACCAGTTACTAATACAGTCTCCAGTTACTGTCATACAGTCTCCAGTTACTGTCATACAGTCTCCAGTTACTGTCATACAGTCTCCAGTCACTGTCATACAGTCTCCAGTTACTGTCATACAGTCACCAGTTACTGTCATACAGTCTCCAGTTACTGTCATACAGTCTCCAGTTACTGTCATACAGTCTCCAGTCACTGTAATACAGTCACCAGTTACTGTCATACAGTCTCCAGTCACTGTCATACAGTCACCAGTTACTAATACAGTCTCCAGTTACTGTCATACAGTCTCCAGTTACTGTCATACAGTCACCAGTTACTGTCATACAGTCTCCAGTCACTGTCATACAGTCTCCAGTTACTGTCATACAGTCTCCAGTTACTGTCATACAGTCACCAGTTACTAATACAGTCTCCAGTTACTGTCATACAGTCTCCAGTCACTGTCATACAGTTACCAGTTACTGTCATACAGTCTCCAGTCACTGTCATTCAGTCTTCAGTCACTGTCATACAGTCTCCAGTTACTGTCATACAGTCTTCAGTTACTGTCATACAGTCACCAGTTACTGTCATACAGTCTCCAGTCACTGTCATACAGTCTCCAGTTACTGTCATACAGTCACCAGTTACTAATACAGTCTCCAGTCACTGTCATACAGTCACCAGTCACTGTCATACAGTCACCAGTCACTGTCATACAGTCTCCAGTTACTGTCATACAGTCACCAGTTACTAATACAGTCTCCAGTTACTGTCATACAGTCACCAGTTACTGTCATACAGTCTCCAGTCACTGTCATACAGTCTCCAGTTACTGTCATACAGTCACCAGTCACTGTCATACAGTCACCAGTTACTGTCATACAGTCTCCAGTCACTGTCATACAGTCACCAGTTACTGTCATACAGTCTCCAGTCACTGTCATACAGTCTCCAGTTACTGTCATAAAGTCTCCAGTCACTGTCATACAATCTCCAGTCACTGTCATACAGTCACCAGTTACTGTCATACAGTCTCCAGTCACTGTCATACAGTCACCAGTTACTGTCATACAGTCTCCAGTCACTGTCATACAGTCTCCAGTTACTGTCATACAGTCTCCAGTCACTGTAATACAGTCTCCAGTTACTGTCATACAGTCTCCAGTCACTGTCATACAGTCACCAGTTACTAATACAGTCTCCAGTTACTGTCATACAGTCTCCAGTTACTGTCATACAGTCTCCAGTCACTGTCATACAGTCTCCAGTTACTGTCATACAGTCACCAGTTACTAATACAGTCTCCAGTTACTGTCATACAGTCTCCAGTTACTGTCATACAGTCTCCAGTTACTGTCATACAGTCTCCAGTTACTGTCATACAGTCACCAGTTACTGTCATACAGTCTCCAGTCACTGTCATACAGTCTCCAGTTACTGTCATACAGTCTCCAGTCACTGTAATACAGTCACCAGTTACTGTCATACAGTCTCCAGTCACTGTCATACAGTCACCAGTTACTAATACAGTCTCCAGTTACTGTCATACAGTCTCCAGTTACTGTCATACAGTCTCCAGTCACTGTCATACAGTCTCCAGTTACTGTCATACAGTCTCCAGTCACTGTCATTCAGTCTTCAGTCACTGTCATACAGTCTCCAGTTACTGTCATACAGTCTCCAGTCACTGTCATACAGTCTCCAGTTACTGTCATACAGTCTCCAGTCACTGTCATTCAGTCTTCAGTCACTGTCATACAGTCTCCAGTTACTGTCATACAGTCTCCAGTCACTGTCATTCAGTCTTCAGTCACTGTCATACAGTCTCCAGTTACTGTCATACAGTCACCAGTCACTGTCATACAGTCACCAGTCACTGTCATACAGTCACCAGTTACTGTCATACAGTCTCCAGTTACTGTCATACAGTCTCCAGTCACTGTCATACAGTCTCCAGTCACTGTCATACAGTCTCCAGTTACTGTCATACAGTCTCCAGTCACTGTCATTCAGTCTTCAGTCACTGTCATACAGTCTCCAGTTACTGTCATACAGTCACCAGTCACTGTCATACAGTCACCAGTTACTGTCATACAGTCTCCAGTTACTGTCATACAGTCTCCAGTCACTGTCATACAGTCTCCAGTTACTGTCATACAGTCTCCAGTTACTGTCATACAGTCTCCAGTCACTGTCATACAGTCTCCAGTTACTGTCATACAGTCACCAGTTACTAATACAGTCTCCAGTTACTGTCATACAGTCTCCAGTCACTGTCATACAGTCTCCAGTTACTGTCATACAGTCACCAGTTACTGTCATACAGTCTCCAGTTACTGTCATACAGTCTCCAGTCACTGTCATACAGTCTCCAGTTACTGTCATACAGTCTCCAGTCACTGTCATACAGTCTCCAGTTACTGTCATACAGTCACCAGTTACTGTCATACAGTCTCCAGTTACTGTCATACAGTCTCCAGTCACTGTCATACAGTCTCCAGTTACTGTCATACAGTCTCCAGTCACTGTCATACAGTCTCCAGTTACTGTCATACAGTCTCCAGTTACTGTCATACAGTCTCCAGTCACTGTCATACAGTCTCCAGTTACTGTCATACAGTCACCAGTTACTAATACAGTCTCCAGTTACTGTCATACAGTCTCCAGTCACTGTCATACAGTCTCCAGTTACTGTCATACAGTCACCAGTTACTGTCATACAGTCTCCAGTTACTGTCATTCAGTCTCCAGTCACTGTCATACAGTCTCCAGTTACTGTCATACAGTCACCAGTTACTAATACAGTCTCCAGTTACTGTCATACAGTCACCAGTTACTGTCATACAGTCTCCAGTCACTGTAATACAGTCACCAGTTACTGTCATACAGTCTCCAGTCACTGTCATACAGTCACCAGTTACTAATACAGTCTCCAGTTACTGTCATACAGTCTCCAGTTACTGTCATACAGTCACCAGTTACTGTCATACAGTCTCCAGTTACTGTCATACAGTCTCCAGTTACTGTCATACAGTCTCCAGTCACTGTCATACAGTCTCCAGTTACTGTCATACAGTCTTCAGTTACTGTCATACAGTCACCAGTTACTGTCATACAGTCTCCAGTCACTGTCATACAGTCTCCAGTTACTGTCATACAGTCTCCAGTTACTAATACAGTCTCCAGTCACTGTCATACAGTCACCAGTCACTGTCATACAGTCACCAGTCACTGTCATACAGTCTCCAGTTACTGTCATACAGTCACCAGTTACTAATACAGTCTCCAGTTACTGTCATACAGTCACCAGTTACTGTCATACAGTCTCCAGTCACTGTCATACAGTCTCCAGTTACTGTCATACAGTCACCAGTCACTGTCATACAGTCACCAGTTACTGTCATACAGTCTCCAGTCACTGTCATACAGTCACCAGTTACTGTCATACAGTCTCCAGTCACTGTCATACAGTCTCCAGTTACTGTCATAAAGTCTTCAGTCACTGTCATACAATCTCCAGTCACTGTCATACAGTCACCAGTTACTGTCATACAGTCTCCAGTCACTGTAATACAGTCTCCAGTCACTGTCATACAGTCTCCAGTCACTGTAATACAGTCACCAGTTACTGTCATACAGTCTCCAGTCACTGTAATACAGTCTCCAGTTACTAATACAGTCTCCAGTTACTGTCATACAGTCACCAGTTACTGTCATACAGTCTCCAGTTACTGTCATACAGTCTCCAGTCACTGTCATACAGTCTCCAGTTACTGTCATACAGTCTCCAGTTACTGTCATACAGTCTCCAGTCACTGTCATACAGTCTCCAGTTACTGTCATACAGTCACCAGTTACTGTCATTCAGTCTCCAGTCACTGTCATACAGTCTCCAGTTACTGTCATACAGTCTCCAGTCACTGTAATACAGTCACCAGTTACTGTCATACAGTCTCCAGTCACTGTCATACAGTCACCAGTTACTAATACAGTCTCCAGTTACTGTCATACAGTCTCCAGTTACTGTCATACAGTCTCCAGTTACTGTCATACAGTCACCAGTTACTGTCATACAGTCTCCAGTCACTGTCATACAGTCTCCAGTCACTGTCATACAGTCTCCAGTTACTGTCATACAGTCTCCAGTCACTGTCATTCAGTCTTCAGTCACTGTCATACAGTCTCCAGTTACTGTCATATAGTCTTCAGTTACTGTCATACAGTCTCCAGTTACTGTCATACAGTCTCCAGTTACTGTCATACAGTCTCCAGTCTCTGTCATACAGTCTCCAGTTACTGTCATACAGTCACCAGTTACTAATACAGTCTCCAGTTACTGTCATACAGTCTCCAGTTACTGTCATACAGTCTCCAGTCACTGTCATACAGTCTCCAGTTACTGTCATACAGTCACCAGTTACTAATACAGTCTCCAGTTACTGTCATACAGTCTCCAGTTACTGTCATACAGTCTCCAGTTACTGTCATACAGTCACCAGTTACTGTCATACAGTCTCCAGTTACTGTCATACAGTCTCCAGTCACTGTCATACAGTCTCCAGTTACTGTCATACAGTCACCAGTTACTAATACAGTCTCCAGTCACTGTCATACAGTCTCCAGTTACTGTCATACAGTCTCCAGTTACTGTCATACAGTCTCCAGTCACTGTCATACAGTCTCCAGTCACTGTCATACAGTCTCCAGTTACTGTCATACAGTCTCCAGTCACTGTCATTATGTCTCCAGTCACTGTCATACAGTCTCCAGTTACTGTCATACAGTCTTCAGTTACTGTCATACAGTCACCAGTTACTGTCATACAGTCTCCAGTTACTGTCATACAGTCTCCAGTCACTGTCATTCAGTCTTCAGTCACTGTCATACAGTCACCAGTCACTGTAATACAGTCACCAGTCACTGTCATTCAGTCTTCAGTCACTGTCATACAGTCTCCAGTTACTGTCATACAGTCTCCAGTTACTGTCATACAGTCTCCAGTCACTGTCATACAGTCTCCAGTTACTGTCATACAGTCTCCAGTTACTGTCATACAGTCACCAGTTACTGTCATACAGTCTCCAGTCACTGTAATACAGTCACCAGTCACTGTCATTCAGTCTTCAGTCACTGTCATACAGTCTCCAGTTACTGTCATACAGTCTCCAGTTACTGTCATACAGTCTCCAGTTACTGTCATACAGTCTCCAGTCACTGTCATACAGTCTCCAGTTACTGTCATACAGTCTCCAGTCACTGTCATACAGTCTCCAGTTACTGTCATACAGTCACCAGTCACTGTAATACAGTCACCAGTCACTGTCATACAGTCTCCAATCACTGTCATTCAGTCTTCAGTCACTGTCATTCAGTCTTCAGTCACTGTAATACAGTCTCCAGTTGCTGCTCTGGACCAGTAGTGGTGTGTTATTTGTAATGGTTGCATTGATAAAGCTGGTCCTAGACCTGTGATTACACGACCATTTTTTAGAGATGAGAAAATCACATCTTTTTGACCAATAATGAATGACTTGCTGCCCTCATTCATTCCAATTGGGATTTCTCCTTCTCTTCTGTTTTCGTTACAAATAGACCTCAGTCATTATTTTCTCAATGTCACGTTTATTTTGGAGTCTGTGAGAAATTTTAGTTCTGCACCCCGAGGTGCTCTGTTTTCGCTGGAACAATTGGCATTTCACACTTTACATTTGATTCAATTAAGAAGTTAATAGCAGGCGAGCAGGCACTTTCCAAAGAAAACCTGAACCAAGTGCCCAGTGCTTTTCCCCTGACGCTAATTTAACAAAATGTTGCCTGTTTGAGCGAGATTTGGGTTTGAGATTTGGGTTGTTGAAAGAGGAATTAAGCTCTGCTTTGGCTTGTATTCTTTGTTTTGCTTACATAGTGAAATGTAATAGTTTAGTCAGGCCTGACCTGTGGGGAATGAACTATTGTGTCTATTGTAATAATACACGATAGATTGAGTCTTTACTGCACTAAATGGACTTGTCTTCTTCTAATTCTCACCCCCGCCCCCCCCCCCCCCATCTCTCTCTCTTTCTGGTATTAATTGTTAGGGTTGAATGAGTGCTCTACTTAACCAGTATCAGATAGGTCATCTATATTGAGGCAGCTCATGTTTTTACTATATGTGTGCCCAGAACTCATTCACTGTACTGTAGGTCAAATCACCAAGCGTTTCAGCCTGGTGTGTGTGTGTGTGTGTGTGTGTGTGTGTGTGTGTGTGTGCACGCGCACGTGTGTCTGTGTGTGTGTGTTACTGCAGTGCTATACTACTGTCCATATAGAACAAGAAAGATCGTGACAAATCAGAGACAAAATGGGATCTTCTTATATTTTAAAGAACTCACTTT
Organism: Chanos chanos; assembly: GCF_902362185.1. Lineage (NCBI taxonomy): Eukaryota > Metazoa > Chordata > Actinopteri > Gonorynchiformes > Chanidae > Chanos > Chanos chanos. The sequence goes on from NC_044507.1 coordinate 3,211,901, forward strand.
CTCATGTAAGTGAAACACAAGTTTGTATGTTCACTTGGTGGACAGTTTAGTTGAAATATCGTTTTCAGATGTGTTGAAGGTCCCAATAAAGCTGATATTCCTGTCCTCATAACAGTGTGTATAACTGTCCTGTCCCCATAATGAGTCAGTGTGTTTAAGTGTCATGATTAGTGAGGATGTATCTGTGTCTGTAACTTCTCTTATACATGAATAATGGTTCAGTCCTCATTACTCAGTGTGTATAACAGTTCTGTAGTCAGAGCTGGAGTAGGAATGCTGAGAGACTGATAACTGACTGACCAAAACTTGGTAGGAAAGCCATTGTTACCAGACCCTCTCCCTCTCTCTCTCTCTCTCTCTCTCTGTCCCTGTCTCTCTGTCTTACTCACTGCTCCCTGCTGTCAGGCACCTGGCACCTGCACCACCAGCAATCTGGTCATAACCACCGCCTGTCAATTCTGCTTATACCACCACCTCACTGCCAAAAAGTCGTCTCAGACTACACACACACACACACACACACACACACACACACATACTCGCATACACACTCACACATGCTCGCACACATGCACTCGCACACACACACACACACACACACACACACACACACATACACACACACACACACTCACACACATGCACTCGCACGCACACACACACACTCACACATACTCGTACACATGCACTCGCACGCACACAAACACACACACACACACTCACACACACTCACACGCACACACACACACACTCACACACACACACACACACACACACACACACTCACACATACTCGCACGCACGCACACACACACACACACAAACATACACACACACACAAACATACACACACACGTACTTGCACACATGGACTCGCACGCACACACACAAACACACACACACGTACTCGCACACACACACACACGCACGCACACACACACAAACACAAACACACATACATGCACATGCACTAACACACACACACACACACACACACACACACACATAATTTTACACACATGCAAAAACGTACATGTACAAGCACATATGCATACATGCACAAATGAACACTTACAAACGCATACCCATAAACAGACATTTGAGCACACACATGTGCACAGACACATGCTTACATGTTCTCACATGTATACACACACACATATGCACATACACACAGAAAAAAGCAGAAGTTACAGAAGTTATACAAAGGAGATGGACTTATGGGCTCATTCCATGGTCATGTGATGGTGGTATGTATAGACTGGTTTTCTTCATCATCATCATCTTCTTCTTCTTCTTCTTCTTCTTCTTCTTCTTCTTCTTCTTCTTCTTCTTCTTCTTCTTCTTCAGTGCATAGGTTTGTAATATGGTCCTGTGTGGAAAACATTTAAGCATTAACACTGCCTGAACGTATATTCTGCCTAATCAGGTCTTAAGCTGCAATACTAAGTGTCATTTTTAGGTTGAACAGTGAAAAATCACAAAGAGGAAGTTATGCGAAAATGCGATGGTTGAGTATGTGCAGGAATGTGCCTGCAAGCCCAAAAGAAGAAGTATTATTGATCTGTTGTAACCTTCAGATCTGTTGTAACCTCTATACAATCAAGACCATCTGTCACTGTTTGAACTGTCTGTAACCTTGGGTGAAAGGATCTTAGATTAGACAAGTGACACTGTTAAAGGGATGTCGGGCCGCGACCACCTGTCACAGTCTAAAACTGTGTCGGTATTAAAGACAAAATCATGTGTCAGACAAAGGGAAGTTGTGAGGGAGCATTTGGGGTTCACTCTGCAGTTCTCCTTCGAGGACATGTTGTGTCAGAATCCAAAAGCTAGGCAGACCAGTCCCCCTCCCACATCACACCACCTCTAAAGTTGTTTGCGTCACTGTACAAATACTCTGTACTTTTCTCTGCTCAGGGAGACTGTGCTCACAATTGACTAGAGTGCTCTCTCCCATGTTCACGCTATTGGAATAAAGGTAATTGATTCATCACATCTGAAGTTTGTTGTCTCTGAGATTTAACAACTCTCCATAAGCAGACTCCACATTTCCCTTACACCTGACACAGACACTTACATGAAAACATGTCACAGTATATATGTGTGTGTGTATCTGTATCTGTGTGTGTGTGTGTGTATGCACGTGTGTGTGTGTGTGTGTCTGTGTGTTTGTTGACCACAGTGTTGTGTTGCTGATGCAGCAGTGCTTCAGAGATGTTTAGTACAGTGATTCAGGGTTGGAAATGAGCCCACTGTGAATAATATCCCATCAATTCTCTCTCTCTCTCTCTCTCTCTCTCTCTCTCTCTCTCTCTCTCTCTCCGTGTGTGTGTGTGTGTGTGTGTGTTTGTGTGTGTGTGTAAAGTGTGCCACAGGAGATGGTATTTTTAGACTTGCTCCCTGTCAGTACTGTAAATCTGTCCTCTCTCCCTCTCTCTTTGTTTGTCTCTCTCTCTCTCTCTCTCCCTCTCTGTCCCTTTCTCTCCCTCCTTCTCTCTCTCTCACCCCCCTCCACACACACACACACACACACACACAAACCTGTTTTAATAAATTCTTTCACTTTATTCTCCTTGTCTTATGTCTATGCTGATATATTATCTCTCCCTCTCTCTGTCCACATCATTGTCTCTTTCTCTCGTTTTTTTCTGCCAAAATTCACGTTTCTCCTTCAAACGTTTTTCTTTCCCCTTTTTCAAAAAGTCCATCTCTGCTGATATGCACACACAACTGATGCCACAGAATAAAATGGATCTAGATATAAAAAATATAGATAAGATCTGATAGAATTTGAATTTAGATCTGAATAAAAACACACTTATTCTACACATTAATATTTTTCCAGCTGCACACACACACACACACACACACACAGGGCCGTTTGTTTACAGTGTTTACTGTTTGTGCGTTTATATTAATTAACACTGAGGTTTTACTGTTTTTCCATTAACCAGTGGTTTGTAAAATGGGCCCCAAACCTCCAGGGCTGTGTAGAATGTTCTGGGGTATCCCTGACCTATTTTCAGTCTTATATAATATATCAGAGAAAACGCTCATATGTTAGTATTGGGAGGGAATCATATTTTTAACATGGGGG
>NC_044507.1:3220000-3222500 GCF_902362185.1 Chanos chanos
CTGATGAAATAATTCTCTGTGGTGCTTGGTCACGTGAACACTACAACTGGTCCTTCTTCTAACCTCATTATAAATGCTGTTGCATAAATGTTCTATGTTTATAATGCATAATTGATAATTGACTCATAATTGATTCCATAATTTCACAAAATAAATAAATAATCTATCTGATGTAAGTTTAAAATTTAAATCTGATGTGATGTGATGTACAGTAAATTAATCTGTTACAGTTAAGATACTATAAGGCATGACGTAACGCATCTTGAGAGAACGCACCGCTGCATTTAGCGGAGGTGACAGATTTCAGGGGGTTGGTTGTTGTTCCCATGAACTGCAGGTGAGCAGATGTCTCTCACGAGGCTCTGCTGTGTTACACTCAAGGTTATAATTATTGATGTCTGAAGCCAAAGCAGACAGTCAAAGGGACTTTCTGAAGACTCTTAAGGACTGAAGAACCTCTCTTCATGACAAACATGAAGACGAGGTATTTGTTTTACTTGCTGAATGTGAATGAACGTGTGTTCGTGCTAAGCGCTAAACACCGTTTGTATTTTCATTTGTTTTCGGGCTATGTACCGTATAATTTGTTGATGTGTTTTGTACTCTGTTCATTTACACCCAGCAAAAAACACCAGCGTTAAATGAACACTGAGAGTGTTAAATGAACACCGAGAGTGGATATAGGAGTCCACACAGACTCAAATACATTGATGTTTTTCCTGTGCTGATATGGTTCTCACGGCATGACTAAGGCGTGGATACATCAGAGAGACAAGACGCGCCCAGCCAATAAACCCCAGTTTCAAAGAACCAACCTGTGTCTCTGTTGTTGTGAATAGAACAAACATTCATCAATGTATCATATTCAAATGAGCTATAACTGAACCAATGAAAGATCAGTCAGTCAGTCGGTCCACCAATCAGCAAGACACATCAAAAGGGGTCAATGCATCAGTTTCACAGGGAGAAATATGACATGTCTTTGATGATGATAAGTTTCTATGCGTTTCTCTCATGTGCTTTTGTTTTGGTTTTTAAGTTTCCATTTCAGGTAAATTTACTTGACACTAAGATGTCTGTTTGTTTTGACTGAATCTGGATTTTATCTGATATGAACCGTATGGATTTGTTTTTTTTTTTACTTTAGATCTCGGTTTGACAATTTATTGGATTCCCACAGGTTCAATATCTTTCACATACTCAGCGGTGTCGTGACTGAGTTTGGTTACACCACCCGTCTGCAGCCTATAAGAAGATTTCAAATACGCCTTTAATATATTTCATATATTTACTGTGAGCTCTGAAATTCTGAAGTGAGTTTCGCTGACACCACGGGAGCTGCTCAAAAAAGCGATATGTATTTGCAGTCGGGTTAAAGTTTGTTATGTTGGGTCACTCTTGTCTCGATGTGTGTTTGTGCGGTGTTTGTGTTTGTATGAGAGACGTCATTCTTGTCCTACAGCAGCAGGGAACTGGTTTGCTGAGAGCAGGGTGGGTAAGGTTTTTGTTTGCTTTTATCCACAGTCATAGGAATGCATTTGTTATCAAGTACATGGAGAAACCTCTCTCTTTCTTATCCAATCAGAAACCACCGTCCTCATGCTCTCTTTCTTATCCAATCAGAAACCATGGTCTTCATGCTCTCTTTCTTATCCAATCAGAAACCACAGTCCTCATGCTCTCTTTCTTATCCAATCAGAAACCACGGTCCTCATGCTCTCTTTCTTATCCAGTCGGAAACCACGGTCTTCATGCTCTCTTTCTTATCCAATCAGAAACTATGGTCCTCATGCCCTCTTTCTTATCCAATTGGAAACCACGGTCCTCATGCTCTCTTTCTTATCCAGTCAGCAACCACGGTCTTCATGCTCTCTTTCTTATCCAATCAGAAATCAATGCAGTCTCGTTCTCTTTCTTATCCAGTCAGAAACTATGGTCCTCATGCTCTCTTTCTTATCCAATCAGAGACTACGGTCCTCATGCTCTCTTTCTTATCCAGTCAGAAACCACTGTTGTCTTGTTCTCTTTCTTATCCAATCAGAAGTGAAAAATGAGAGAAGTGTATAGCTACACGTGTGGTGAGGGATGTTAGCTATTGTCAATGAATATTTATTTGTGTGTGTGTGTGTGTGTGTCTGTTTGCAGTTGCATCACAAATACATCAGCAGGCAAACTGATCTCAGATAGGTGCACACACACATACACACACACACGCACGCATAGAAACTAGCTGTCAGCGTGCGCAGAGCAGTGAAGTACCTTTTCATACAAGACGTTTCAGAAAAAAAAAAAAGAAATAAAGAAAAGAAGGAAGGACCTTGACTGTATCTGACCTTCTCTAGTTGTTGTGATTATAAGACAGTCTTTTTTTACTTGTTGTTTATTCCTGTTCTGAAATCTTCATGACTTCTCCACATCTCATAATACTGTAATAAAAAAAAAATCGGCCTGACTGTAAAAACAAGAGGCTCGGACTGTTACCTGGAGTTTGTGTGAGTTT
>NC_044507.1:3227500-3265000 GCF_902362185.1 Chanos chanos
AATGCCTTTAGTTTCTATCACATGTTGTCTTATGTGGATAGTTAATGCCTTTACCTGCTATAACATGTTGTCTTATGTGGATAGTTAATGCCTTTAGCTGCTATGACATGTCTTATGTGGATAGTTAATGCCTTTAGCTTCAATGACATGTTGTCTTATGTGGGTAGTTAATGCCTTTACCTGCTATAACATGTTGTCTTATGTGGATAGTTAATGCCTTTAGCTGCTATGACATGTCTTATGTGGATAGTTCATTAATTAGTAAACTTATTCATTTGCTTTCTCTTAAAGATAATGATTTAAAATTACGATAAAGTAATACACCAAATGCTGAATCATGTCAAATGTGAAGGATCTGGGCTCATGTTATTCTGGGCTCTTTTCGCTGCACTCAGGTGATAACACACGTTTTAATATTCCTCCCTCTCCTCACGGCTCGATCCCAGCTCCACCTCCCCGTCAGACTGACTGCTGAAATGTACAGCTGTGACTCTGAAACGTGACATTGTGACATTGCTTCTGGGTAAACGTTGAACTTCAGGTGCCTGTAACACACACACACTCACACACATAGGTGCCTGTAATTCTGCACATAGACAGACATGAGATGTGTGTTAGTTTAGTGGAGATTAGTGCCCTCCACATTCACCCCATTTGGAACACTGTTAAAAAAAAACCCATATCCCCCTGTCTCCATGGAAATCACATCCCATCAACACCGCTCATACTGGATCCTAAGATACGACCTACCAGAGCTCTGGTCTCCCTATGTGTGTGCTTGTCTGTGACTTGCTTCAGTTCAGGATATGAATATGTCATGAGTCAGATTCTCTCTAAACTTCCTCCAGAATGAAGACAAAACCAAACCGATTAGAGCTTATGAATGTTTAATGAGTATGTATGGAGACATGGTATAGGACACATTCATACACACACACGCGCGCGCACACACACACACACAGACACACACACACGTGCGCGCGCACACAGACACACGGACACACATGCGCACGCACACACACAAACATGCGTGCGCGCGCACATACACATACACACACGCACACACACACACACGGACACACGCACACACATACTCACACACACATACACATGTTGTCTTATCTGCCCTGCCACTGAATTCTTCTAGGCCATATATAGACATCCCAACCCTCAGACAGACACAGAGAGAGAGAATGTACAGTGATGACGTGATAAAGTCCCTACATCCTGAATCAGTGTAAAACGCTTCATTATTAAAGCCGTGTTGTTGTATAGTTTTTATCTCTTTATTCTTTCATCCATCTTCAGGATGGAAGGCTGGTTCAGTCATCCAGGGAGGCGGCGGCCAATGCCCCAGGCAAATCTGAATGTGTCAAACCGCCAGTTTTCATTTCCACATACAAACAGGTGTCTCCACAAAGCTTCACCTCTGACCCTCATTTGGCCAAACCTAGAACCTTCCGCAAAAAACTGATCGTAACCGACAGCCAAGCAAATTCACCTGTCTACCACAACGGAACAGCATCGTCACATTTTCAACACTCTCTCTCTCTCTCTCTCTCCATCTATCCATCTATCTATCTATCTCAGTTCTGTAGAGAAAGCATTAAGCAAACATTTGAAATCACAACTATCCATTTGTTTCTGCACAAAGTGCTTTCCTGCTGTTGACATACTAATCTACACAGAATACTATATATATATATATATATAGTATAAATATATATATATATCTACAGAGAATATTTCAGTTGATCTAAAATTGATCCTGGCTTCCTCCTTGGATATTAAAAATCTCTTTCTCTCTCTCTCTCTCCCTCTCTCTCTCTCTCTCTCTCTCTCTGTCTCTCTCTTTCAATACACTTTCTATAAATCATATTAACTTTCATTTTCAGTGCAGTAGGGACAGATTTTTGGAATATGTTACAGGAATAAAATAGCTTGTGTTGAATTGTTATCACTGTAGAATAATAACTGGTCTCTCTGCTTGTTGGAGTCCTGTAAGTACTGGAGTAGATCTGTACTGACAACTGACGCAAAAACACATCAAACTCACGTCATACAGCTCAAAGCATATACACACGTGTAAATTAAAATACAAAGTCACGCATAGACACACATATATACATAAGCACACACACACATACACACACATGAGAGAGAGAAAGAGAGAGAGGGAGAGAGAGAGAGAGAGAGGGAGAAAGAGAGAGAGAGAGACAGAGATGAGCAAGCATTTTGGCCTGAAGGGTTTGGTGCTGACTCAGACTTGCATCATCATCTTACATATGTGTGTGTGTGTGTGTGTGTGTGTGTGTGTGTGTGTGTGTGTGTGTGTGTATGTGTGTGTGCGTGCGTGCGTGCACTCTACATACTGTCACTACATGTTTTCTGATTCCACTCCAATTTTTGAGTGACAGCAATGTAGCACATGAATCTGAAGATGACTTCACACACACACACACACACACACACACACACACAGGAACAATTAAACTTGTGACGCCGTGGTTTTAATTTGCACATTTGACAACTTTTAAAACACAGCTGTTCAAACTGTTTTCCTGACTGTATCGTTGTTGTGTTAAGAGAGAGAGTGCGCAAAAAAATAAAAACAAGAAAAACAAAGAAAAAGAAATGGAGAGATACAGAAAGAGTTTTTACTTGTAGGAGGCAGCACTTCGTCTCCAAGGTCTCTGTGGGTTTTTTTTTTTTTTTTCTAATTCTTTCATTCTTCATGTATTTGTTGAACACTTGTGCTGTCTCTCAGCAACCGTCGTGTCACTCGGCCGTTTGGATTCTTACTCACACATACTCAGAGCTCAGGATAGAGATTCTGCTATGGCAGAGAGAGAGAAAGAGAGAAAAAGTGAGGTGTGCTTGTTTCTGTCTGTTTGTTTGTATAGGAGTATTTAACTTCACTGCCGGGAGAATGGTGTTTATGTGGACGGTTAAATGGGGAGGAATGGTGTTTATGTGGACGGTTGAATGGGGAGGAATGGTGTTTATGTGGACAGTTGAATGGGGAGTAATGGTGTATTTGTGGACGGTTGAATGGGGAAGAATGGTGTTTATGTGGACGGTTGAATGGGGAAGAATGGTGTTTATGTGGACGGTTGAATGGGGAGGAATGGTATTTAGGTGGACGGTTGAATGGGGAGGAATGGTGTTTTTGTGTACGGTTGAATGGGGAGGAATGGTATTTATGTGGACAGTTGAATGGGGAGAATGGTGTTTATGTGGACGGTTGAATGGGGAGGAATGGTGTTTATGTGGACGGTTGAATGGGGAGGAATGGTGTTTTTGTGGACGGTTGAATGGGGAAGAATGGTGTTTATGTGGACGGTTGAATGGGGAAGAATGGTGTTTTTGTGGACGGTTGAATGGGGAGGAATGGTGTTTATGTGGACGGTTGAATGGGGAGGAATGGTGTTTATGTGGACGGTTGAATGGGGAACAATGGTGTTTTTGTGGACGGTTGAATGGGGAGGAATGGTATTTAGGTGGACGGTTGAATGGGGAGGAATGGTATTTATGTGGACGGTTGAATGGGGAGGAATGGTGTTTATGTGGACGGTTGAATGGGGAGGAATGGTGTTTATGTGGACGGTTGAATGGGGAAGAATGGTGTTTATGTGGACAGTTGAATGGGGAGGAATGGTGTTTTTGTGGACGGTTGAATGGGGAGGAATGGTGTTTTTGTGGACGGTTGAATGGGGAGGAATGGTGTTTATGTGGACGGTTGAATGGGGAGGAATGGTGTTTATGTGGACGGTTGAATGGGGAGGAATGGTATTTAGGTGGACGGTTGAATGGGGAGTAATGGTGTATTTGTGGACGGTTGAATGGGGAGGAATGGTATTTAGGTGGATGGTTGAATGGGGAGTAATGGTGTATTTGTGGACGGTTGAATGGGGAGGAATGGTATTTAGGTGGACGGTTGAATGGGGAAGAATGGTATTTAGGTGGACGGTTGAATGGGGAGGAATGGTGTTTATGTGGACGGTTGAATGGGGAGGAATGGTGTTTATGTGGACGGTTGAATGGGGAGGAATGGTATTTAGGTGGATGGTTGAATGGGGAGTAATGGTGTATTTGTGGACGGTTGAATGGGGAAGAATGGTGTTTATGTGGACGGTTGAATGGGGAAGAATGGTGTTTATGTGGACGGTTGAATGGGGAGGAATGGTGTTTTTGTGGACGGTTGAATGGGGAGGAATGGTGTTTTTGTGGACGGTTGAATGGGGAGGAATGGTATTTAGGTGGACGGTTGAATGGGGAGGAATGGTGTTTTTGTGGACGGTTGAATGGGGAGGAATGGTGTTTTTGTGGACGGTTGAATGGGGAGGAATGGTATTTAGGTGGACGGTTGAATGGGGAGGAATGGTATTTAGGTGGACGGTTGAATGGGGAACAATGGTGTTTTTGTGGACGGTTGAATGGGGAGGAATGGTATTTAGGTGGACGGTTGAATGGGGAGGAATGGTATTTAGGTGGACGGTTGAATGGGGAGGAATGGTGTTTATGTGGACGGTTGAATGGGGAGGAATGGTGTTTATGTGGACGGTTGAATGGGGAGGAATGGTGTTTTTGCGGACGGTTGAATGGGGAGGAATGGTATTTATGTGGACGGTTGAATGGGGAGGAATGGTGTTTATGTGGACGGTTGAATGGGGAGAATGGTGTTTATGTGGACGGTTGAATGGGGAGGAATGGTGTTTTTGTGGACGGTTGAATGGGGAAGAATGGTATTTAGGTGGATGGTTGAATGGGGAGTAATGGTGTTTTTGTGGACGGTTGAATGGGGAAGAATGGTGTTTATGTGGACGGTTGAATGGGGAGGAATGGTGTTTTTGTGGACGGTTGAATGGGGAAGAAGTTTTGGTAAAAGGTTATTCACACAATAAAAACAAATCTGTTTCTTTCATCGACTGGCACAGCCGTTACCTGATCAGTCCTTAAGCCTAGAAGTGTGTGTGTGTGAGTACAGCCAACAGATCACCGGACATAAGTCAGAGCAGGACACTGTGATTCACAGCAGAGGAACCTGCAAGAACCTGCAGGAGTCAATTTAAAAATCCCTGCCCTTCTACACATGCACACGCGGGCACGCACACACACACATACATGTGCACACACACATGCACATACACACACACGCACATGCACACACGCACACACACACACGCATGCGCGTGCAAACATTCACACACACACACACACGCACACATACATGCGTGTGCCCACACAGACACACACACACACACATTCACACATGCACACACACACACACACACACATCTACGTCAACATAATTTTATCTTAAGAGCAAATGCTTGTGTCACAAAAGAAAGGGAGAGAAAAAGAAAGAGAGGGGAAGAGAGAGAGGAGAGCGAAAGAGAGAGAGGTACAAAGAGAGGGTCAGGGGACAGAAAGCTTTTCAAGGAACAATTTGTGTTCATATCTCTCCTCCATCCTTACATCAAGGACACAACCAGCTCTTCTGCTGCCGCCGTTGCTATGGAGACAGGCCTTGGTTGCCGTGGGCAGTGGAGGGACTGCAGGTGATAATGACGCCAAACATACGACAGGGGAGAGGCGTTGACCTTTGACCCTGGCAGTATCACAGTCAGCATCACTGTCAGCTGAACAGGTTCCAGAAATGAGCTAATATTCAATTCGTTAATAATGACAAAAGCGAAATAAAAGGATGAAAAACAATACAAGGTCTTAATTTCACTGGGTTTTTTTTCAGAGGATGAGTCCTGTTTCTGAAATGTTGGAATGAAAAGTGAATTAACACTCTGTTGAATGAGTGACTCTCTCTGTTAGGGGTTTGAAACAGGCAGAGACTAATCAAAAACAAGTCAACCTCACTCTTATTGTAGCTATCAGAAAAGCAGACAGTCTGACATGTGACACTCATCACAAACCACTCCATACTGCAATTATACAACAGAGAGACAACAAACAATCATCAGGGCCATAGACATACAACTAACAGAAAGGAAGTCACACTCAGACTCTCAGTCAGATTACATGGTCATAGATGTTTAACATATAGATAACACGGAACTTTCAATCAGACTGCATGGTCATAGATGTGTAACAAATAGAAATTGGAAACTCACAGTTAGACTCTAGGTCTCAGACTGGAGAGAATAATTATGAAAGGACACCATGTCCATGTTCCTGAATTCATATTTGTACACAATTGTTGTGAGGGTGGTGCGTGTATGTGTGTGTGTGTGTGTGTGTGTGTGTGTGTCTGGTGTGTGTGTGTGTGTGTGTGTGTGTGTGTGTGTGTGTGTGTGTGCGTGCGTGTGTGTATGTGTGTGTGTGTCTGCATGCACATGTGTGTGCATGTGTGCGCCTGTGTACGTGTGTGTGCATGTGTGTGTGCGCGTGTGTGCATGTGTGCATGTGTGTGTGTGTTTGTCTGTGTGTGTGTGTGTGTGTGTGTGTGTGTGTTCAGCGTCAGCAGATTGTGATTGCTATATTTCCACAAAGACGGCATTTATGAAACCAAACCTGTTCTGCTCTCTGACAAGAGTTTGGCTGGAACAACAGAAACATTCAATCAAAATAATATTAAAATCTGCCAATCGATTCCCTCTCTCTGTCTCTCTGTCTGCCTGTCTCGCTGCGAGACGGGAGGTGATGGTCTCTAAGAGTTATGTGGACGTTTTGACTTGTCTCCTTGCTCTCCTCTGACCTCTGTGCTTTGATGGAGTAATTACAATAAACGGGGGCTGGGGAGGAGGGGGGGTTTAGATTTAGTGATGTGCTCCTACATTAAGGATGCGGGTGGCTTAAGTACGCATCTGATTCATGTCCCCTGGGACGTTTCCGTTGAAGCTTTACCTTGAGCGCTGCTGCTGTCTGTGTGAAATCTGTTTCAGTAACAGATTTATAGAGTGAACTGCCCTGCGCCTCCATGCCCTCCCATCATGCCGCGCAGCCCGGGGACGCTCTCGGTGTCAAACGCATCCAGTTAGTCCGCTCTGTACAGGCGCCTGCACCGAGTGTTTGAGATGGAAGTCTTGAGATGAGAAAATGGAGAGGAAAAGAGAAGAGAAAATAAATGTGTTTGGATAGAACATAAATAATGCAATGCTCTTTCGTTCTTTCTTTCTTTCTTTCTTTCTTTCTTTCGTTCTTTCTCTCCTTTGTTCAGTCTTGAGTTGGTTTCTTTATCCAGTTCTCAGCCATTTGCGAATTGAGCGTGTTTGTGAGAGATTAGTCGGAGCTGTCTGCTGTGTGTGACAGCAGCTGGTAATTTTCCACTCTCTCAGAACATTTGCTCTATAAGAATTATTCCAATTAGTATTAATAGAATCCAATTACTACCAATCCTACACATTCAATAACATGTCTACAGTGTGAGGCCACTGCTCTCATTGTTATTTCCCATATGTTTGTGTTCATACATAAAGCAGAATACTGTTTACTAAATGAATTGTCGCTCTTTTGGATCTGTATTGGCCCATGTTTTTTTTTTTTTTTTTCCAGTATCTCATTGCCCACTAGTCCTATGCAAATGTAATATGAGTTTACTGAAGTCTGGTAAATCGCTGAAGTGAGCAATGGCACTTCTAGCACAATCAGCTCCATGAGCACAACAGGCCTGGGTTGCATTTTGCCTCACTTCCCCGACAACTGGCTTTGGATAAAAGCATCTGAAGGCTAAACGAACACATGTAAAATGCAGATGTAATGAAAGTCATTAATAAGGAGCCCCGGGTGTTGGTGTGAAGGGGGTCTGGTTTGAGCGTGGCTTAACCTGGTGAAAAACGACGGAATGATTTGTGAGACGAACGGAGTGTATTTTCGTTTTAATACTCTGAGCTGAATCTCGGGTCAATTAGGAGCCGTTCTCCTTCGTATTGAGGCTGGGCAGACAAACAGGGCCATGCGGACAGAGTGATATAGTGTTATAGGAATTCAGTCCAGTTTCTGCAGAAGACAGCACAATGCTCCACCATTATTGTCCACCTTCTCTATTCACTCTCTGTGTTTAATAGCCAGCAACGGATAACTCAAGGGAAAATATCACACATTCATTATGAAAGCCATTTGTTTGAGGCTTACACACACACACACAGAGACACACACATAAACATACACATACACACATGCGTATGCACACACACACAGACACAGACACACACACATGCACACACACAGGAATACAAGAGAGAGAGAGATACAGAGAGAGAGAAAGAGAGGTGATATAGAAGTGAGTGTTGTAATTACTTCTTATTACGCTGTTATTCTAATATAGTACTGAGACAGAGAGAGTTTAGGGTGTAACAGAAAGAAAGAGAGAGAGTGTGTGTGTGTGTGTGTGTGTGTGTGTGTGCAGAAGCAGAAAAGAGACCATTTTACACATGTACACATATGTGATGTGACTCTCATTCATTGCTGAGCAGTCATTCAATTGAAGCTCTCCCTGATGTTACGCCTTGTTTACCACTCCAGCTCAGCTGTGTTTTAGTTCACAGAGGTGTCTGAATGAATGAATGGTCTAAAGGCATCTATACACCCTTCTCAGCTCACACACACTCATCCCAGCTCACACACACTCATCTCAGCCTACACACACTCATCTCAGCTCACACACACTCACCTCAGTTCACACACACTCATCTCAGCCTACACACACTCATCTCAGCCTACACACACTCATCTCAGCTCACACACACTCATCTCAGCCTACACACACTCATCTCATCTCAGCTCACACACACTCATCTCAGCTCACACACACTCACCTCAGTTCACACACACTAATCCCAGCTCACACATACTCATCTCAGCTCACACACACTCATCTCAGCTCACACACACTCATCCCAGCTCACACTCATCTCATCTCAGCTCACACACACTCATCTCAGCTCACACACACTCATCCCAGCTCACACACTCATCTCAGCCTACACACACTCATCTCAGCTCACACACACTCATCTCAGCTCACATACACTCACCTCAGTTCACACACACTAATCCCAGCTCACACACACTCATCCCAGCTCACACACACTCATCTCAGCTCACACACACTCATCTCAGCCTACACACACTCATCTCATCTCAGCTCACACACACTCATCCCAGCTCACACACTCATCTCAGCTCACACACACTCATCTCAGCTCACACACACTCATCCCAGCTCACACACTCATCTCAGCTCACACACACTCATCTCAGCTCACACACACTCATCCCAGCTCACACACTCATCTCAGCTCACACACACTCATCTCAGCTCACACACACTCATCTCAGCACTCTGAGGTGCCAAAAGGACAAAGTCACTTTAGATCAAACTTTTTCCTTCTTTTTCTTTCTCTTCTTCTTTTTTTTAATGGGAAACGCACCAATAAAAACACAGTCTGTTTTATCCATCACCCGTCCCTGCAGAGCACTCTGTAAACGCACTGATCTCAGCCAAGGCCTGTGCCCACACCCACACCTGTGCTCTGTCACTGATAAGATGAAATGAGAAAAGTGTGTGTGTGTGTGTGTGTGTTTTAAGGTTAGAAAAGTTTGCTTAGTCTCTCAGACACACCTCAGACAGTTAGAGTCTAATCTGGAGAAACACCCCCACTGGGACACTGCTATTAGTTTTCCTACTGTCACAGAGCAGGAAGAATGACTCCTAATACCTGCTTTATTCAAAGGTAACAAACAAACAGGCAGACAGGCAGGCAGACAGACAGACGGGCAAGCAGAGAGACACAGACAGGCAGGCAGGCAGAGAGATAGATAGACAGACAGACAGACAGACTGATAGACAGGCAGGCAGGCAGAGGGACAACAGACAGATAGACAGGCAGGCAGTCGGCAGACAGACACACAGGCAGATAGAAAAAGATTAAACACAACAAATCCACCAGACCCTTGTCTTGCTCACATGCACACCGCTTTACAATGAAAACACTCATTTTCCGGGACGTCAGTCTGAGAAGCTGTTGTCTTTGCGCCAAAGATGATGTTTAGAATGTCTGTTTGTTTGTTAAACAATCCTGCACAGATTTGCAATACAACGATAATCAGGGGCACTTCAGTAGATACCTCATTACTGCGTGTACTGTCTCAGCACTTAGAGCCTCTGAATGATTCTACACACGTCACGTTAACTCTGGGGAGAAATCGTCTCTGAGTCACGCTCCAGCGCAGAATCTCTCACTTCATATCATGGTTCCCATTCATCGCATTGCTCTGCTTAATGAGTGAGCTACCTCTGAGTCCTTTATCATATCCGCTGATGTATCTCAGGTCCGGCTGTAGTAGGTCTCTCTGCATGGTGGACAGGTCTGAAAAACCCCCTAGTAACACGTCCTACAGTTTTTTTGTTTTGGGTTTTTTTTGCGCTCTTTTCCTAATTACAGACTGGAGAAACAAGCCGGGAATATTCTCCAGCCAATCGGAAACCACAGCTTGAATCGTTTGATAACCAGCAATGTTTTGGCTCTTTTGCACTTAATGACTGATAAGATCATCTGATGTGAAGGAGGTAGTATCTTAAAATGCTCCAACATTTGCACAATGCAACATTTGTTCATCAGATTCAGTCACGCTTTCTCAGGCTCAGCTTGGCTATGGACAAACAATATTCCCACTCTCTGCTGCTTTGGGAGGCTTTGACGAAAAGAAAAAGAAAAAAAAAATGAAAAGAAAAAAGAAAAGAAAGAACAGAAAAACACTGAAGTGGATGAATTGTTGGCCCGACATTCCACTTCTTCTGAGGACAAAGACCTTGGAACTGTGTTTTCCTGGAGACTGGTCTGGAGATGAAGAAGAGAAGAACCCCATCCTGTGTGCCTACCCACTGATATGACTCATACATTTATTCAAAGCAGAAAGAAAGAGAGAGAGAGAGAGAGAGAGAGAGAGAGAGCGGAGTCAATCTCTCTGCCTGGCACTGTGGCACTGTCAGATGAGCCCTAATCGAATATCTAATGGCGGTGGAAGACGGCAGGACAGAGAGGATATGGCCCACTGGGTCTGGAACGGCACTAACAAAACCCAGTGATTAGACACTCAGTCATCGCAGTGCTGTGTCCAGGCAACCAAACACACGCACCAATCATCGCCTGGAAACAGGATATCGTCCGTTGGGCCAATGGGGAAATGCATTGAGAGAAAATGATAACTGTAGTTTAAGAGGAACTCTTGTGCTAAAGAGCCCAAACTTTATTTGCCCGTGAGAGATTTGTTTTGGGAGGTCTTTTTTTTTTTTTTTTTTAATCGTGGTTGCTTCTTTGGTTATCATACCTTTGTCCTTCCATCCATCCATCTACTCCTCTGTTCATTCCT
The DNA here is from genome assembly GCF_902362185.1 of Chanos chanos. Taxonomy (NCBI): domain Eukaryota; kingdom Metazoa; phylum Chordata; class Actinopteri; order Gonorynchiformes; family Chanidae; genus Chanos; species Chanos chanos. The sequence continues at coordinate 3,238,829 of NC_044507.1, forward strand.
CCGCTGCCCACCCGTGCATCCATCAAACAAACTACCCATCTATCTAACTCTCCCTCCATCCATCTGTCTTTTTTATCCATCCATCCATCTATGCATCCAACATAAATCTCCTTATATTACTATTCATGTGGAGAATTGTAAAAACACCAGCAGTAAACATCATTATCAGAACATTCTCTCTCTCTCTCTCTCTCTCCCTCTCTCTCTCTCTCTCTCTTTCTCTCTTTCTCTCTCTCTTTCCCACTCTCATTCTCATGCAGACACATTCTCTCCCTCTGCCGCCCTCTGTTTCTCTCATCTCCAAATTTAATACTTTCAATTTCCTCAGAAGGACGATGACAAATCCAGCCTTCTGATGTAATCACCCATCTGACTCAAATCAACCTCACTATTAGCCTAAATCAAACAGGAATCAAACCTCCGCTGGCCACCACCCTCTCTGCTAAGTCATAAAAGACAGTTACTTTTTTTCTAAAGACTGAAATTATGCAAAAAAAAAAAAAAAAAAAAAAAAAAAGGGAGGGGGGGGGGGGGGATGTCTGCTCCGCCGTGTGTAGGTGCAGCAGTAATCTTCCTGAAGAGCCCAGGTAGGCAGAGGCTGGTAATTAGACTCTTCCTTAGCCTGGTCGTGTGGTCTTGTAAAGCAGGGACACAAAGGAGGCAAAGGTCAAAATGTGGGCCTATAAAAAAAAAAAAAAAACAGGCTTGGGAACTTTCTCCAGACTGAGAGAGTTCTCGCTGTTCCCCTCTGACTTTACAGAGACTATGAAGGACTGTGGATCAATACCAGTACACAACCTTAGATCAATATTTAATTTTCACGTGTTTACTCTAATAAACAGGATCATTTTAAATTTTGTTTTCGTGGAGAGAAAAAATATAGCGTAGGCTTTAGCATTAGATCCATATATTAACACGTCGTTAATTTGAAGACTTGATTCTGGTTTTTAGTGCCTCTCGATGGACCTGGGCTGGTTTTACCCAGATGTGTTTGCGTTGGTGTTCTGCAATGACCTTAAGGTTTCTTTACTCCTCCAGGAGCCAAAGACCGTGTGATTAGAGGTCAAAACCCTCTAGTCAGGGGTCAACCCCTTTCCCATAACACCCCACTGGTCACACATCCCTCCAAGCTCTCTGACCCTCCAGTGGCCTGCACTAGTTCCCACTGGTTTCCAGTTTGATTTTTGTGTTATTCTAATAGTGTGAAAAGTGGTGTCAAGAATTTACGAGGAATTTTTTTTTTTTTTTTTGCTTGTTTGTTTGTTTGTCTTTCCAATATCTCTCCAGCGTATCCCTCTAACTTTTCTGATGTCACTTTAATCACACAAGTGCATGTTTTGAAATCTATTTATCTCACACGGGGAGAGAAATGACGACCCACTGCCGGTTCTGCACTTCACTCAAGTGCACAGACTCAGCCATGGCTCTGATTTAATGCGGGTCTATGTTTGTCTTCACTGACTGGTTTGTTTTCCAGGCCTGACTGAGAGCTGGAACACTACAGCTGAGTCATAAGACACCTGCAACAAGGGCCACCTCTCTCTGAGTGTGGAGCATGACCCAGACGCTGTTTTACTACAGACATGCATTTGCGGGAGCAGTACCATCATACAGTGGATGTGATTAAGGTCAATGGTGACTGCAGGTTGATCTGGCTCTGGTGATGTAAGCAGATAGCACTTGTTACTTCTATGGTAGAGCCAGTAGAGTGATGTTAAGGGTGAGGGTTTGAACCTTACCTGGGGTAGGACATTTTAAAGATCTGAGATCGTCATATTTTGGGGCAAAATCCTGGATGTTACAGCTAGTATCTAACATGAGGTTCTAGTTCTAACTGATCCACCCTGAGGGGGAAGCTTCAATTTGTCTTTGCCCTTGTGCAGTACACTCATCTCTGAGACTGGTTTGGTGTGATGTGATCCCACTGGGAAAAACTTGATAGAAAGTTGGTGTGGATAAAATTGAACTGTGAGGTCGCAGCAGGAGGACACTTTCTGTAGTCCAGGCAGTGCAGAACAAGGAAATAAACAGGTTAACCTGACAGAGAGGAGGAATGGAGAAAACAGAGACATGGCACAACATGTGTATGATGATGGTACCAGTGCGGGTCTCTTTGTTCTATACCGTTGAGAGAAACAGACAGGGATGTGTCACTCTGTTAATAATATAGACAACAGGATGTTTGGACCACTTCACTGTTCAGGGTTTCCTCACCATCTCCCTCCAGACCCCATCCTGAGTACTGTTGACAAATTCTTCAGCCCTGGCTGAGATCACCTTGCTAACAGTTTTGGAGAATAGCCCACATTGGCCCTCAGCTCTGTACCTTGGCTCCAAAGGTATAAGGCGGGAGACAGGTTTCTGCTGATCGCATTCAGGTTTGAATTGTGGTCACAAAGTCGGGTAATCAGTCAACCTGTTCTTGTGAAAGAAGACTAATGCTGAAACTTCAAGTCTTGCCTAGAGCTGAAGTTTGTGAGGGGTACCAAACAATGAGCCTGTGATTGTTGTAAAGTGACATTCTTGACTCAGGGCAGAAATGTGCACACATAGAGCAGCAGTGGTCTGGGGCTGAGAGTAGAGTATGGGGTAATTTACTGCCTTGATCCCTAAGTCTGATCATTTAAAACAAAAAGAATCAGCTTTTGTCACCACTTAGCAGGATTTCTCAGTTTAGCCAATTAACTTGTCACCACTTAGCAGGATTTCCCAGTTAGCCAATTAACTTGAGCCGAATGTCAAAACTGTCCAATTGGAGAACGCCAAAGGAGCGTTCTTATTGGATGATTTTGAGTTCCATTCTCCAGCTAGCTGAGAAATCCTGGAACACCGCCCCGGCTTATATATGGCATGAGGACAGAAGCAGATTAAAGTTTGTGACCCCTGAGATGGGAAACCTGTATGCAGGATGTTCTTCCGCAGGTGATACGGGCAGGTACGCAAGGGAAAAATGGGGCATGTGGTTGTTTTGATGGGTCGCTGGTCATGAACAGTTAAGCGTAAGGACAGAGCACTAATGCTTTACAGTTAAAGTGTGTTCCAATGGGGGCAGGCGTCATTTTACAGAACACGACAAACGAAACGACAAAAGAAAGCATCTGCCAACTCATGGGAGAGACTCCTTGACACAGCCTCGTAACAACTGCACTATGTACCAGAGAAAGAGCATGGTCTCTACTCTTATCAGCTCAGGGATAGAAACTCTGTGTAACTGTGTGTAAACTACCCTCGATCAGTCACAGATGTAAAAATTAACTGAGCATATGCTTCATTCATCAGTGATGAACTAAGAATTTCTGTTGAAATTTAAACTAATGTCACAGACTGTCAAGTGTGATGTTGGTAGGAATCAGAAGGAAGGGGCATATGTTGATGTGACTCTCAGAGAAACACAGACAGGTGAATTCACCTGCATGAGAAAGGCTACAGCACTACTGAGGACATCTGACTCTGCTTTTTTGCTCTTTTTTTTGTCATTTTTCTTCACTTTCTTTCCTTTAAGTGATTGTATGGGGCTCTGTCCTTGATAAAGACCCTAATTCACCCCCCCCCCTCCCACCCCCACCCGCTTCTCTCTCTCTCTCCCTCTTTTTTTCTCTCATTCCTTCTTTTTCTCTCTGTTCCTCTGATTTGATCAGTTTTTGGAGCATTACTTGTTGACCTTCAACAAGGTGTTTTTTTTTGTCTGCTTGCTGACAAGGAAAGAGCTCAGCAAGGCCAACCTTCACAGCTCCAGTGGCGCAATCGGTTAGCGCGCAGTACTTATACAGCAGTACTGGACGAGTGATGCTGAGGTTGTGAGTTCGAGCCTCACCTGGAGCAGGACTTTTAAAGGGTAGAGTTAAAGATAACACACAGAACAAGTCAGTGTGTTGGAGGACAGTGCAGGGCCCACATTACTGCAGAAACATTGGAATGATTCCTGTGAACAGCGAGGCGGATTGAAGCTTTGAAGGCAAAACTCTGCGGGGAAGCTCTCCTTATAAATCTATAGTTCAGTACATGGATGCTCATAGCGAGGAGAGGTTCGTCATGGACGAGTGAGGGGAAATATGTAGGTTTGTTTTTGAAGTTTTTGTGGAGGGGGGAGAAAAAAAAAAACGTTTTGTGTGTTGAGTGTTGGTTAAAGAATGTCTAAGCAGCCTGTTCCTGCAGCTCTCAGAGAGAAACACACATGAATGAGGGCTGAGAAAGGTTGAGACTGAAACCCCCACCACCACCACCATCAAGACCACTACCACCACCCCCACAACCACCACCACAGCCACCACCACCACCCCCACAACCTCCACCACCACCCCCACAACCACCACCACCACCCCCACAACCACCACCACAGCCACCACCACCACCACCACAACCACCACGACCATCACCACAGCCACCACCACCACCCCCACAACCACCACGACCATCGCCACCCCCACAACCACCACGACCATCACCACCACCCCCACAATCACCACCACCACCCCCACAACCACAACCACCACCACCCCCACAGCCACCACCATCAAGACCACCACCACCACGACGATCACCACCACCATCACGACGATCACCACCACCATCACCACCACCACCACCACCATCAAGACCATCACCACCATCACCACGACCATCAAGACCACCACCACCACCACGATCACCACCACCACCACCACCACCATCACCACCACCACCACCCCCACAACCACCACCACCCCCACAACCACCACCACCATGACGATCACCATCACCACCATCAAGACCATCACCACCACCACCACCATCAAGACCACCACCACAACCACCATCACCACCACCCTCACCACCACCACCAAGACGATCACTACCACCACCCCCACAACCACCACCACCATCACCACCACCACCACCACAACCACCACCACCATGACGATCACCATCACCACCACCACCACCATCGCCACCACCACAACCACCTCCACAACCACCACCACCACGACCACCACCACCATCACCACCACCATCACCACCTAAGCAGCCTGTTCCTGCAGCTCTCAGAGAGAAACACACATGAATGAGGGCTGAGAAAGGTTGAGAATGAAACCCCCACCACCACCACCATCAAGACCACCACCACCACCCCCACAACCACCACCACATCCACCACCACCACCCCCACAACCACCACAACCATCACCATCACCACCACAACCACCACCCTCACCACCACCACCACGACCATCACCCTCACCACCACCCCCACAACCTCCACCACCACCCCCACAACCACCACCACAGCCACCACCACCACCACCCCCACAACCACCACCACAGCCACCACCACCACCCCCACAACCTCCACCACCACCCCCACAACCACCACCACAGCCACCACCACCACCCCCACAACCACCACGACCATCACCACCCCCACAACCACCACGACCATCACCACCACCCCCACAATCACCACCACCACCCCCACAACCACAACCACCACCACCCCCACAGCCACCACCATCAAGACCACCACCACCACGACGATCACCACCACCATCACCACCACCACCACGACGATCACCACCACCACCACCATCACCACCACAACCAGCAACACAATGTGTGAAGCAGTTCTCTTCCTCCTTTTCTTTTGATTTCTTTGTGGTTATAGATTGATCTTCAAGAAAGAACAAGGAGACAATTACCTTTCCCTTTCTTTCTAGCTCTCTCTCTCTCCCTGGATGTTCTTCTAGCCACGAGGTGTTTGTGCCACTTTCCTGGAGACTCTGAAGCAGCAATTAAGAGTAGAATAAAGACACACTGCTCCAGAGAAGATTCTCAAAGAGAAAAAAACAAAGATATCATCAATGAATCTCAAGTGTCTGTAAATTATCATAGTTTTAAACCTCACCTTTTATACTGTATAGATCACTCTACAAATAACTTAGCAGTGATAAGGCATATCATTTTACAGGCTTAGTTTCTAAAAGCCAAACAGATAAGCCTTTCTTATCTGCTTTGAACATAACTGTTGCTCTTGAACACGAACTGCAGCTGGTTACAGATTAGTTTGAGCCAAGGGATAGACAGTGCAGTGTTGGCAAGGCTGTGTTCTTTAGATCTGCGCCACTGTAACTTTCAGAACTTGTTGATGACAGGCATAAGAGAATGTCTGAATGCAGTGATCTGATAGATTGCATTCAGCAGTGACAGACAGACTGAAATAGTCCAAAAGACAAAGACCCATGGATCACACACACACACACGCACACACACACACACACACACTTCAGTGGGACAAAGACTCATGGTGATGGGATGGATTCTGTTAATTTTTATCGACCGTTAAGGTTCTACACTGACCAAATGCACACACACACACACACACACACACACACACACACACACACACACACACACAGAGTAGTCTCACAGTCATCTGTCAGTTCACCTTAGCCCCCGCAGTGTCCTGTAAGTGACTTTCTCCTCCGGGTCAATATCTAATTAGCAGCCCTAGTTTTTCTGAGGGAATTTTAATGAGATATTGTCAGCTCACAGCTATTGATACCCACTTCAGGTCCCAGGGGGACGGATCCATGCCACTATCATCTGAACAGGAGCGGAGATTAAGGTTTTTGAAACTCTGTGTGTCTGAGTGGAGTTTAGGCTTGTTGAAATTCTGTGTGTATTTGAGTGGAGTTTAGGCTTGTTGAAGTTCTGTGTTTCAGTCTATATGTTTTGAGCTTTTTATTCCTTCACTCACAAATTTATGTCATCCCATTATTCATCTCAATGTTTCAGCTGTCTGTCTGTCATAACACTAGTGTAGATCTGGATTTTACTGGTATAGATTTAAATGATAGAATTGATTGATTAATATGATGGTGTATATAATGAACAAAGTGCAGTATTTATTTGTGTATTTCATTTAAGCCAGACAGGGCTAAAACCAGGGACTGGTAACATTTCAGATTATGGGTAACATTTCAGATTATGGGTGTCAGTTTGGGACTTTTTTTTGTTCTCCCAGTCACGCTGGGGAGTTTATGCGTGGGCTCTCACGGCTGACTTTTTGGTCCAGTGTGAAGGTATCTGTCGATACTGTCGATAACCTCTGAGAGGCTGTGTTTGGGGTAGTAATGGGGTACCCGCCGTGTCCAGACTGTCTGTGTGTCTTCTCTGCCAAATCAGCCTGTCATTGAGAGCTCTCTTCACACAAAGATGCCTGTGCTGTTCTATCCACCACTAAAGATTCAAAGAGTTTTCATCAAAGTTGTCATAGAGCTTTTTCTTTTTTTTTTTTGAACTGGTAAACGGATTGAGTTCAAGGGTTACCCAGGTTTGTTGTAGCCTGACTGAATTTAGTTTGGAGAGCTTTAACAAAACCTTGAGTCACAGTTTAATCTTTGCTAATGTATTCAGGAATTTTTCTTTTTTTTAAATGATCTCAGTGGTGCCGATGTTCTGTTGTTATAGAGGAATGGCTTCATTTACATATTTTAGAGCTATTTTCACGTTTGTCATATCCGAATCTGTGGATTTTAGTCAATAACAGACGCATTAAAAATCAAATGCGTAAGATGCTTTGGAAATGAAAGCAGTGGTTGACCAGGCCTGTCAGTGGGTGGTGTGTAATTCAACATCCAACCCTTCAGTACACTTTACTGCAGTCTCTCTAACTCAAAGTGTCGTTAATGAGGGATTTTTTTAATTTTTGAAACATCTGGTTTCTTGGAATTTGTAATTATACTGTTTGAAGGTGTGCCGTACTGCCCTCACAACGCACGGCCTTTCAGGGCATGTTTAGTAAAAAGTGAAATGATGTATTCAACGTGCGTTTTTATTGGTTTGTTTGTTTGTTTTCAAAATCCAAATGCATTTTCCTGATGTACTTGACCGTGCTCTTTGAATGTTGGATTCGCTCGTGGCCAGACCGGCCGGATCAATTTCAGCACCAGCTCTGCTGCAAACTAAACTAATTTACAACAGATATTGCAATAGCCCTTTAAAAATGGATAGTTCCGGGCCTGGATTCCGATTGGTCAATTCAGCGTCCCAGCATGTGGCCTAATACAGCAGTGACACAGTGCAAGAGTGATAAATCTTAGTACATGCACTCATAACTCCAGCAACACTCACACTATAGTTTTCAGCTCTCATTTACTTAAGGTAAGTGTCAGTTTGGCATAATGACTAAAAACATACAGCTTAAAACTCTATACATTTATTTAAAAAAATTGTGTTTTTGTTGCTACATAGTGTTTGAAGACATCCAAATGGGTTTAACAGAGAATCTCTCTCTCTCTCTCTCTCTCTCTCTCCCTCTCTCTCTCTCTCTTTCTCAGATTCAAGACTCTTCATCACATACTTTGGCCTCTGAAAACTGACAGAGAGCTTCATCTAATTTTTAAAATCAAATCAGATCAGATCTAGACAGATCAGAACAGAGGCTCTGTCTGTGCTGAGTGTTGCACAGAATTGGAACGGGAGATGAGTTGTGACAGACTCATATGTGAGACATATCTTTACTGCGGTGTTTGGACATGAGTGGCCAGCTATTACAGAGAGGCGGTTGAGAAAAGAGTGTTAGAGAACTCAGTACTGCATCATATACACATGTCAGGTTGTCAGGTTTTTGTCTCTGTCTCTACCTTCCTGTCTCCTGGCCAATCGGAGCCGAGTTGGATCTGATTGCCCAATCACCTTTTGTCCCCAGTTATTGTGTGTACTCAGTTGGTTCCCTCATTGTGTCATTGTGTATATATCCTGCTGTGTGTTCCTGTGTTGCTTTGCGAAGTCTAGTGGAAATTCCAGTTGAAAATCCAGTAGCTAGTCTACTGGAATGAACTGTTCTCAAATGGTCTGTACTGGTTTCAGCTGGTTCCAGTTGGGTTTTCAGATTCTAATGGTTTGCCCAGTTAAGAATACCAGTTGAAACCATTTAAAACCCATTTGGACCAATAGAGCTATGGGCTATGGGCAGTGGCTGCTTCACCAATTCCACCCAGTTGAAACCAATAGGATGTAATTGGTGTTGTCTGCTATTTATTTCAACTGGAAACAATTGGTCTCAACTGGTCTAACGAACCCAATACCTTGGCACTTGGTGAGAAAGTGCTGTAAATTGAGAATGCCCTCAAAAATAATGAAATCTAAGGAAATGAATCGCTTGATTCATCAAAAGAGAATACATTGCTTTTTGAAAATGTCAAGTCATTTGTAAAACGTTTTAACCGTTCGTGTTTCTTTTAAAAAATGAGTGTTTTTAAATTGAATATGAATTCAAAGTGAGCATTAAGTGTTTAACTTATCTTTGACTTACTTTAGCTTTTACATATGACAAAAACAAATACTCACTTTGTGGGCTTGTATGCTAGTAGAGTTATACTGACAGTTAGTTAAAGACAGATGATGACGTTACCGAATCAGTTCGTGTCCCCTTTGTATCCCACTCAGACTGTATTCAATGCAGCACATGCCTGCTACCGTTCGTTTTTAGTTAACCGTAACATTAGGCTGGCCAGATAACAGCTGTTTGTAGATACAGCTTTATATTGAGTATGCCTGCTGCTGTTCATGCGTTTAGTGAGTACATAGTCACGGATTTTATGTGATGCAGTTGAAGAGAACTCGCTACGACAGCCTGGAGAACAAGAGGGCCCCCTCCCCGAAATAAAGACAGAAACAGCATCCTACCAGGAAAGGCAGCGCTGGATTGGAGGTCACCTCCATTAAGAACGACATTAAGTATGATTTTAAAAGTGAAATTCTGTATTGTATATGTATTGTATTCTATGACCATTGCTAGCGAATGTTGTATGCCTGGTTATAAGCATGTTTAGGCCTGTTAAGTAGCCTAGAATTTGACACTGCCGTTTAAATGTTTAGACATTTCCATCCTCCAGCGTATTGCCTATTAAATCAACCAAACAAAACATTTCCTGAGGCACTGCATTGCCACTTAAGAATCATTTTATGTTCATAGTTTTATGCTTCTATATTTTCTTTATGTTTACATTTTCTATTTATAATTTGATTCCTCCTACGTAGCTTGGTACTGCCCTCTGAATCTCGTTGTACATTTAGACGGCAATAAAGGTATTTGTTATACACATACTTGTCTGTATTTCAGTATGTTAAATTGTTATTATCAGGGTGTATGGATAGATTACAGTATACAAAGATGTGTGTGTGTGTGTGTTCTGTGTGGACGTGGTGGAAGTGAACTGTTACATCACTGCATTTGATTTATGTTGTATTCACTATAATTCCAGGTTCCACTACTTGAAATTAGTTTAATCCATTTAAATACTGTTCCTTTTGTTTTACTGTTAATCCTGTTCCTTTTACTAGCCCTGTTTTGACTGTTAACCCTGTTTTTACAATTAGCCCTGTTTTTACTGTTAACCCTGCCCCCCTGTTAGCCCTGTTTTTACTGTTAGCCCTGTTTTGACTGTTAGCCCTGTTTTTACTGTTAACCCTGTTTTGACTGTTAGCCCTGTTTTGACTGTTAACCCTGTTTTGACTGTTAGCCCTGTTTTTACTGTTAACCCTGTTTTGACTGTTAACCCTGTTTTGACTGTTAGCCCTGTTTTGACTGTTAACCCTGTTTTGACTGTTAACCCTGTTTTGACTGTTAGCCCTGTTTTTACTGTTAACCCTGTTTTGACTGTTAACCTTGTTTTGACTGTTAACCCTGTTTTTACTGTTAGCCCTGTTTTGACTGTTAGCCCTGTTTTGACTGTTAGCCCTGTTTTTACTGTTAGCCCTGTTTTGACTGTTAACCTTGTTTTGACTGTTAACCCTGTTTTGACTGTTAGCCCTGTTCTGATTGTTAACCCTGTTTTTACTGTTAACCCTGTTTTGACTGTTAACCCTGTTTTGACTGTTAACCTTGTTTTGACTGTTAACCCTGTTTTTACTGTTAGCCCTGTTTTGACTGTTAGCCCTGTTTTGACTGTTAACCCTGTTTTTACTGTTAGCCCTGTTTTTACTGTTAACCCTGTCCCCCTGTTAGCCCTGTTTTTACTGTTAGCCCTGTTTTTACTGTTAACCCTGTTTTGACTGTTAACCCTGTTTTGACTGTTAACCCTGTTTTTACTGTTAGCCCTGTTTTGACTGTTAGCCCTGTTTTGACTGTTAACCCTGTTTTGACTGTTAGCCCTGTTTTGACTGTTAGCTCTGTTCTGGTGTGTATGCTGCAGCTTGCTCTTGACTTTGATCTTGCCTAGTAGCCAGTGTATTGTGTACCAGACCCTGCCTCTTTATTGACCACACATATGGAAAAACCATGTGGATTGGTTTTGCCTGTACTTGCATCATGTCTCCTCTCAGTTAATGACAACGGTTTTCTCATTAACCAGTTTTACATCTTTTTTTTTTTTTTTTTTTTAATTACTGTGTGTTAAATGCTACCCAGTCATCCATTCACGAATAATTGTATTGTTTTAAAATGATGTGTCATTGATGATTGTGTAACTGAAAGCCAAGGCGTTTTAAATAATTTCATAAGTGAAAACCCTAACAGTGTACTCTGTTGAGTCAGTATGGTTTAATGAGGTAAAACCTGCTTGATTTAACATTTTAATCATTCTGGCTAAGTGACTAGGGATGGGAGTGTGAGACCGGATTGCTAGTGATGTCAGGGGAAAAACTAATAAAAGGTGGGTATGACATGGGGGATATATGATGTGATACCACATGCTTTGTTTTATCAGTGTGGGGAGTAAGACCACACCATGAGAGAGGGATCACGGTTGGACATCCGAGCTTTAGTCAGGTCATTCACCTTCCTCCTCTTTTACTATCGCAAAAAAAAACCCCTCAGCACCAATGATTATTTCTTTAAAAAAAAAAAAAAAAAAGAGAAGAAAGAGAGAAAGAAAAAGATCCCTGGTCAAAAGGGCTTATATTAACATTTTATATATATATATAAAAAAAGATGAAAATGTTAAGTCAGGCATTCAAGGGTGATTAGACTCCACAGTCTTGACTTTATCACTTGAAATGACATTATTCACACCCTTTACAGCGTTACACAGGAGAGGACTGTGTGAGACTCATATTTGATTTAATTAAGTAGAGGAACACTGGAAAAGTGGAAAAGTTGTGCCCATTAAAATATCAAAGCTGAGTGTGTGTGTGTGTGTGTGTGTGAGTGTGTGTGTGTCTGTGTGTATATTGTGTGTGTGTGTTGTGTGTGTTTGTGTGTGTGTGTCTTTGCGTTTGTTTACACGCACTGTTTCTCATCAGTATTGTTCCTCTGTTCTCTGTCTCAAATTACAGTTTTTCTGTCTTGACAATGTCATGACCTTGGATTTGTCCTTGACAAATTTCAGCACCCATGCACAGAATGAATGTTTCACACATGTCTATAGTTCAACATTTCACGACTTCTTTCTTTCTGTTTTAAATCCATAATGAAAGCTACTACAACAGGTCAAGGACTTTGTGACGGATTGGGCTTTAGCGATAATTTTTAATTTCCATTTCAATCATTTCTAAATATCACTTCACCGTTTTTGTTTTTCTCAGCCCTGGTATTAAAACCTGTTTAGAGTGGTTTTCGTTTGTGTTGCATTTAGTAAAGACTTTGCTGATTTGTTGATTTGTTGGATTGGTTTTGTGGCCTGTTCTGAATGGGCGCATTTACGTGTTATCTTTTAAAAGCTTTATTAAATAAACGTCTCCTGTTCGCAGTCTGAATAAAGACCTGTTTATATTCATACATCCATCTTTTTTTTGTTTGTTTGTTTGGTTTTTTTTGTTGTTGTTTTTTTTATTTTTTTTAATTTTGCGGAGAGCATCAAGCAGCCATTATACAGGCTCATTAAGGTTCAATTTTGTTTGTTAATAATCTCGTGGCGTTCCATTTTAATCAGTCAACCCTTATTAAACATTAAACAGAGGTTACGCTGGCATTTATTTGCAAACAGAAAATGTTTTCCTTTGAACAGGCTTAATAAACAGGTCCAGGGCACAGGAAGGCTCATGTCCACGGCCTCTCTTTCTCTCTCTCTCTCTCTCTCTCTCTCCCTCTCCCTCTCCCTCTCTCTCTCTCTCTCTCTCTCTCTCTCTCTCTCTCTCCTTGCTGAATATTCTGTCTGAAATAGGAGTGTGTTTTATTCACCCATGGGACACAACAAAAGGGATTTAAAACTGCTAATTGTACGGAACCATCTAGGATCCAAGATTGCAGTGAGCAGGCTGGAACTTTAGAAAGCATTTGGAAACTATCTGGGAATGCTATGCCCTTGGTATTATGAGCAGAGAAAAACCTCCAAACCTTCATTCCAAAATGCAGACAATGGTCCGACTGCTTCTCTTCTAAAATTTAGTATTGTGTGTGTGTGCGTGCATGCGTGTGTGTGTCTCTGTGTGTGTGTGTGTGTGTATGTCTCTGTGTGTGTATATCTCAGTGTGTGTGTGTGTGTGTGCGTGTGCGTGCATGCGTGTGTGTGTGTGTGTCTCTGTGTGTGTATATCTCAGTGTGTGTGTGTGTGTGTGTGTGTGTGTGTGCGCGTGTGCGTGTGTGTGTATGTCTCTGTGTGTGTGTATCTCAGTGTGTGTGTGTGTGTGCGTGTGCGTGCGCGTGCATGCGTGTGTGTGTGTGTCTCCGTGTGTGTGTATGTCTCTCTGTGTGTATGTCTCTGAGTGTGATAGTGTGTGTGTGTGTGTGTGCCTCTACATGCGTGTGCATGATATTTATGTCTTTTATCTTCTTTTTTTTTTTCTTTCTTCTCCCCCTCTGTGAGGCATCAGATTAATCTTCTGTGCTGTTGTCAAGACAACAACCTGGGTTACTAATTTATAACAGCCAACTTCAATTACACGCAGGCATTTTGTACACATCAGAGGGGTGTGTACAAGCGCTATGGTTCAGGGACACTTCTGTTTGATATCACTGAGTGCATTCCATATGCATATCAGTCATACGCAGAGTTTGACAGAGAGCCGTCCTTCAGTTTCCCACTCTCTGCTGTCAGCCTTTCAGTCGCTCTCAGCTTGTTATATTACCCCCCGTCATAAAGTCCTCATTGGAGCCCATCCTGATGACCACAGGCCGTCTGCGACTGCAGAGCAGACTAATGCTGGGTGTTAATGCACGCGTGTTACACGTGTTTTAATGCACGCGTGTTACGCGTCTGACTCGTTAGGAGACGGCCCCAGCGCCGGATTGGCTGAATTCATCATCATGTTAAATTCTATACGTTTCGCGTCGTATGTAGATACAGATATATATGACGGATGGTGTTATTAGTTGTATGCAGTGAAAGGGCGACGTCTCGGGACGTCCCGCTGATTGAACTGAGGGAACCGAAATAAATTTAAGTCAAGTTTTCAGCTTTACAATTCATCTGCTGCAGTGTGATCATGGTAGTTTTACCAAAGTGTTTGTAAAAAAAAAAAAAAAAAAAAGATAATAATTATAAGAATAATAAAGAAAAAAAAAAGTCAGTAAGTGGCAGCGGAGGCTGTGGGAACACGCATGTTCCAGGAGAGAAAAAAAAAGACGAAGAAAAAAAAAAGAAGAGTTTTGCGAAGTTCGGTGACTGGCTATGTACCAGTGTGTGTGGGTTGAAATTCTGTTGAGAAAGTTCCTGAATTTTTTGAACATTGCCTCATAGACCAGCAAGGGAGAAGTAAAAAAAAGAAAAGAAAAGAAAAGCAGAGAAAAAACATGATACCATAAAAAAAAAAAAAAAGAAAAACTTTTTGTGAAAGATGCAGATGGTCCAGGCAGTTTCTGTTTGTGGTTGTTTTCGCCGGCACTGAAGTTTTGATGGTCGATTTTTGCATTGGAAATGAACGTTTTGTATAACGTTTGCTGTCAGCGCAGCCACATGACTATCTCTGGGCAGACATGCTCTGTGTTAGAGATCACATTACATCCGTGGAGAAATACAGTCAATAAATGCATCACAGATGTAGGCACAATGTTTGTACTCTTTGATTAAACACCCCTTTAAAGTCTGTACTAAAAGTGAACATGGACAGAAAACAGTAACTCTTTTAGAAACACGGATCATTTTCCTCCTCATCTGCTCCTCTGCAGCTCCTGTCAGCCCTGGGTGGTGCTATGGTGTTTGTTTTTCAGATATATTATAATCCTGGGTAAACTGTAAAGCTATGTTAATCTACATCCCAAAAGCCCAAGAGGTGTTTAAATCTCTGTAGTTTGGATCTTTTCCGTGAGAGAGGATTTGTCAGTTAGCTGGATTATTTAAGATAAGACTGACCAATGGGAGCGTCTCACTGGGTCGAGTAGTGCTGAGGTTATCCAACTGAGAAGTCATACTGTGTGGATTGAAACCTGATTCTTAGACTAGAGAACATATCTGATACGATAGATTATATATCAAATACATAATATATATAAAACAAATGTTCTCTAGCCTAAGAATTTTATCAGAGTAATAACATATATAAAAAAGTTAAGTATTTGTAAAAAATAAATAAATAAATAAAATAAAAAGGTTATTGTTCAGCTCTTGTGTTGTGTAATGAGTTGGTTATTTATTTATTTATTTATTCATTCATTTATCCATCAACACCCCCCTCCCCCCCCCCCCCAAATGTGTTGCAGGTGCCATGTTATATTAGATGTGGTGAGGAGAACATGTGTGGTTTGGGCATTTGTTTCATTCGCCTGCATGCTTGGCTAATCTGCACCGTGCTGGAGACCAGGGGGCTTGTTTATTTCCCTATGGGGTAAATGCATTGACCTAATTAACAGCTGGAAATAGGTTGTTATTGTCTGTGTGAGTGCTTATGGTAAACAGACAAGATGATGATGATGACGATAATAATGGCATCGCTAAAGCGTGTCAGCTGTTTTTTGTTTTTTTGGTTATTTTTTTTTGTTCTTTTAAATGTTACTAATCACCCTGTGTGGAGTTTGGGTTCATTTGTGTGTTTATGGGAAAGTGGAGTCGGATTTTTCTTCCTTTCCGTTGCTTTTCAGAATGTCATTGTTGCACGCAAGCAGTAAGGTTTAAATTAATTTAGATTTCTTTGACACTAATGTGGTAATTACGGAGAAAAATGCTTTTGTCTTTATTCTGCTAAATGCTCCATTTATGAGCAGACACACACACACACACACACACACACACACACTTGCATAGAAAACACTCAAACACACCCGCATGCACACACATTCACGCGCACACACACACATACACACACAAAATACACTGTAAAGTTGTCAGGCTCCCTGAATGATGAATGCGTAAATGTGTCTAGATTAAAACTAAGAGTTTCCAGGGTTTGGCCAATGCTTTCCTTCACTTTACTCTTTTCATTAAAGCTTAACGAACAGAACCAGTGTGTGGGAGAGTCCCAGAGAAACACAGCTAAATCCCAAAAGAGCAGAGCAGAGGAGAGGAGAAAAGAAGAAAAGAGAAGAGAGATCTGTCCTGTATCTTACAGGCCCAGTTCAGTCATACTTGCTGAGTGTGTGTGTGTGGTGTGTGTGTCTCTGTGTCTGTGTGTGTGTGTGTATTTGTGTGTGTGTGTGTGTGTGTGTGTGTGTGTGTGTCTGTGTCTCTGTGTGTGTGTGTGTGTGTGTCTGTGTCTGTGTGTGTGTGTGTGAGTGTGTGTGTGTGAGTGTGAGTGTGTGCGTGTGCGTGTGCGTGTGTGTATCTGTTGTGAGTGTGTGTGAGTGAGTGAGTGTGTGTGTGGTGTGTGTGTGTGTGTGTGTGGCGTGTGTGTGTGAGTATGTGTGTGTGTCTGGTGTGTGTGTGTGTGTGAGTGTGTGTGTGTGTCCTGTATGCTGTATGCTATATGCTCTCTGCATTGCAGCGTAAGCGCTTCTCCCTGCATTGCTCTCATGCTTCATTGTTTGTGCAGTTATTGTAATTCAGAGTCACTGGCTCTGAAATGCAGACACACACACACACAAACACACACACGAGGCTGATAGTTCTGTGAAAGGCTGTTTCATAATTCAGTCAGGGTGTTTGAGTGAAGTGTAATCTGGCCCAACTGCGCTTCTTTCCTCTCTGCAGGCATAGTAATGCCTCTGCTTAAATATTCATGAACAACAGGACTGCATTTCCCAGGAGACACCACCAGGCCAGGCATACAACTGACTGTTATTCAATTTACCACCGACGTGTGTCACTTCCTCTGCCAGCTTCCAGCTTTTTTAGGTGTTAAGGGATTTGTATTTTTCTTGTGTGAAGTTCATGTGAGAGCAAACAAACAAAAAGCATTGAACTTAAAAAATAACCATAAAGTTAAGCCTGATGAGTCCTAATTTATTTGACTGTAAGCTCCACCCTCTCTCAACATTTCCATCCAATCCTAACTCTAACAATCCTCTGAACACAAAGTATTGTGAGATTTTTCAGAACCACTTTTCCCCCGGTAAAATATGCAACATGCCTGAGGGAGTGGTGCTCTCTGTAGCTGTTAAAGACTTTTGTGGCTTTAAGAGGCTCACGTACGTGTTTTACTGTCGATGCAGAGCATCCAATAAAGATGGCAAACCAACGGAAATAGACACAGAGTCTAAAATCATTCGTTTAGACTCATTTATCCAAGATGAGCATTGGGGTTTGGTTTGTTGCGGAGCGCACACAGACGCGTGAGTTCTGTTCCTCAGTGAGTCATTTTCGGGTACGGCACTGAGCTTGTCTCAGATTTCTATTTTAAATTCCATCCACACCTGCAGAGTGACGCTCACCTGATTTCACAACTCTCAGGTCCTGTCCTGATGACCCAGACAACAAAACATCTCAGCCCTTGACCCAGACCCACCGCGGACCGGACTTGACCCATCTACTCATTGCTGAACCCTTGGCCTCTTCAGCTGGATCTGCTGGTGAGAGCCTAGCGGGCAAACAGGACTGCAGTGTAGAACCACTGCCATGAGGTACAACAAAAACACTGCCTCTAGTGCTAACAGAGGCCTTAAAGAGAAAAACCCCTCTGTTTAGGGTAGGGATGAATTTAGTCCTCTTCAGAGACCTAGTTCATCCATACACACCATGGCCTGAGTGGATTCAACAACAGGTGTAGCCATTTGCAGTCAGGACATAAGGTTGTTGAGGGAGAAGAGAAAGGGAGTGGGTAAGAGAGAGAAACGATAGGTTAAGAGAGAGAGAGAGAGAGAGAGGGGGAGAGAGGAGGCCTACATCCCTGGGTCATGAGATAGGCTTCATTCTCTGCTTTGACAAGAGAAAACACAACGCTATCAGTCGGTGTGGAGCAGGCAGAGTAAGTTTCGACCTGCTGTTAGCACAGTGCTCTGCTTTCACTGGAGTGAGTGAGTTTCATGGCCTGCTACCCGCGGGGTGGACATGATGTCACCTGAGACAGGTCTGTTTATAAATATCCTGTCAACAGAGGGCAACATTTACTCCCCGACTCCCTACTACAGCATGAAAGCTCAACATTGGGCAACTAGGCTAAATTGAACATTAGAAATTGGTTGCAAGAGGTAATTGTCTTTTTTTTTTTTTTTTTTTTTTTTACTGCTTTTGTGATGGCATTTACTCTGATGAGTGTTGAATTGTATTTACACTCTCAGAGTCAGGATGACGCTGATTGATTTCCCGTGAAGCACCCAAAATAATTTCCCCCAAAACACCTGAATTTGAGCTTTATAACAATCTGCCTTTGGCAGAATGCGAAAGTGCTATTTATATACTTCATTGTTTGCCATAAACAAATGTATTCCCCAAAAAGTAACAGCAAACACAACCAGGCAGCCACGGCCCCCCTGACACACATAAACGCACATTGGGTTTTTCACAGAAAGAAAACAATTTCCTCTCAGTTCTCTCTAACCTTACAGTCTAATCACATAAGAGACGGAGGGTCTAATCTATGTAATGTATTAGGATGATGCGGATGATCCATCAGGGAATAATCTTTGAGTCTCAAACCCAGATGAGTCACACACTGCACAGGGACTGGTTCAAAGCTCTGATTCCCACCGAGTGCAAATGAGTCTTTTGCATGTTCTGAAGGATTTCTCGACTGTTTTTTTTTTCTTTACTTTAAGCAGACTGCAGGGGAAATCTGTGCTCAGAGATGATGGTAGAATACATAGGGGGTGAAAGTCAAAGACACAGTTCCAAATTCAGCTTCATTTCATTCCCTGTTTTTTTTTTTTTGATGTGCAAAGAGCTGTTGTCTCAGAAGACACGCTGAAAATTCCCTCGCATAGTAAACGGGAAAATGTTGAATGGCATATGCCGCGTTGTGTGAGCGCTGCGAGAGTTCTTGACAAACTCTCTCTCCCTCTCTCTCTTTCTCTCTCTCTCTCTCTCTCCCTCTCTCTCACTTTCTCTCTCTCTCTCTCTCTCTTTCTCTCTCTCACTTTGGAGTCTATCAGATAAGCATGCTTGTCAGGGTATGTATGTCTTGTCTTTTTCAGTCTGGTATTTTCGTTAGCTCTGAGTGAAATATTCAGCAGTGTTTGTAAAAGGTGTCACGCATTGCTCCAATAGTGCCACGCTGACAGGGCATCATGTTTGAATAATTTACTCAGTATAAAAACACACTGACAGTTGGCCTGATTTCCATGTTTTACATAAAGTGTGTTCCCATGTGACAGTAACAGACGATATGTTCTGTCACTCTTACCTGATGTGAGTGGTGTGTGTGTGTGTGTGTGTGTGTCTGTGCATGCATGCATATATTATTGTAAGCTTGAGAAGACAGCATGGCTGCCCTCATTCACTCACTCACTGAGTCATTCACTCACTCACTAAGTTATTCACTCACTCATTCACTGAGTCATTCACTCGCTCACTGAGTTATTCACTCACTCATTCACTGAGTCATTCACTCGCTCACTGAGTTATTCACTCACTCATTCACTGAGTCATTCACTCACTCACTGAGTTATTCACTCACACACTCACTCACTGAGTCATTCACTCACAGACTCAGTCACTGAGTCATTCACTCACACGCTCACTCACTCACTGCGTCAATCTCTCATTTTACTCAATGAGTCATTCAATCACTCACTGAATTGTTCACTCACTTAGTCATTCACTCACTCACTGAGCCATTCACCCACTCACTCACTAAGTCATTCACTCACTCACTGAGCCATTCACCCACTCACTCACTAAGTCATTCACTCACTCACTGAGCCATTCACCCACTCACTCACCGAGTCATTCACTCACTCACTGAGCCATTCACCCACTCACTCACCGAGTCATTCACTCACTCACTGAGCCATTCACCCACTCACTCACCGAGTCATTCACTCACTCACTGAGCCATTCACCCACTCACTCACTCACTCACTCAGTTTTTGTGAGCTTTTTGATGTCAGTTGCCAATATACGTTAAAAAAAAACATATAGATTTGTTATAAGCATGTTATAACCCAAAGCATTCCTTATTGCCTCAAGGTGTGAAGTAAGAAGTTTTCTGTTTTTTCTTTTTATTGTGTGTGTGTGTGTGTGTGTGTGTGTGTGTGTGCATGTGTGATTCAGAAACCCCAGGAAACACTTGATCTCTGTTTCTGTGTGACAGTCTCACTTGCCCAGTAAAACCAGTGTGTGGGGTGACCCTGTGCTCATCCCAGCCCTGTTCTCCCCACTGAGCATCGTCATTCCCCACTAACAGCAATCTGTCACTGCCACCCCCCACCCCCCCGGTGCTCTGCCCACAGAGCTCCAGCCCTAAGTCATTCCCCAGCACAGTTCAGTCTGCCTCCTAATGGGCAGATATGGGGCCATGAGCAGGTGAGGTGGATTCTGGAGGTCTCCGAGGAGCAGTGAGAGAGTTATATTGACGCAGGAAAACGCTGTCTCATAGCTTTTATCCTCCACAGCGGTGTGTCCTCTAGCAGGGAGGCACATTTACACACTCACACACACACACACACACACACTCACTCACACACACACACACACACACACACACACACACACACACATACACACACACACACACACACACACACACAGAGGTTTTTTTTTTTTTATGTGGGTCATCATTTTTCAGGTTGACAATTCTCATAGCTCTTCACAGCGTGGTCAGTGCAGGGTCTGTGGGTTTGTGTTGTATGTGGTCAGACTGGGACCCAAACCAGCTGTGCTGTGAGTGACAGGGCCACCCGTACGGCCTGTGGGAAGACTGAGAGACAGCTGGTACCAAGGCCATGTGTGTGAGTGTCTGCTATGAGACCTGTGCATCTTCTAAAGCTTCTCACCCCATAGAACACTCTGAGAGTCAGGGATTGTGCCTGGAAACTGAAGTATGGCTATAGTTATTAAACATTCATTCAAAATTTAAAAAACATTCATTCCAAATATGTTTATTCAAAAATATGTTTATTCCAAGTATGTTTATGCGCGCGCGGGGGGTGGGGGGTGGGGGGGGGTGGGGTTGCTGGAGCCTATCTCAGCTCTCTTAGGGCGAAAGGCAGGGGAAACACCCTGGACAGGTCGCCAGTCCACTGCAGGGCAGGCACACAGACAAACACATTCACGCACACATACTTAATACTTAACATTAAAGTTACGCGAGGCTAACCAAACTTGCCTGCAATGCGTGACTATATCCTAGACAAAGTAGGATGCCAGCAGGGAGTCTTCCGTCACGACTGGCTCTCTGAAATCCCAACTTGCCAAAATCCAAAGGATGAGGACAGGACCACCGTATTCGACAGAAACTGTAGTTGATATGTTGTAAAAGGTCTAAGAGTACCTTCAGAGCTTTCCATGATGGTATCACAAGACTCTCTCCTGTTCCTTGAACACAAGCACTGCTCAGAGTTTTTTTTTTCTTTTTTTTTTTTTGCATATTTCATCAAGTTTTAAATATTTGATAGATATATCTGTAACTGCGTTCCCCTTGTTAATTTACTATTAGCATGTGTTGTCATAAAAACGATGTGTTCCAGCAATAGCGTACATATTACAGTTCTGCCTCCAAAGCATATTCTGAACAGAGTCAGAGAGAAAAGACAACACAGAAAGACACTGTGCTAAATCCCACATGATTCTGAACCTGTATAATGCAGCAGGCTAGTTTCAAACTTCTGTCCTCAACAAGTCCACAGACACCACTGTTCACCAGCCTATACAATGTTAATCTCAGTATAACAGCTCAGTTCAACTCACGGCGAGACTTTGTTGTGGGTTTGACGAAAAAGGGGCTTTTTTTCTTTCTTTTTTTTTTTTTTTTTGCCCAATTCTAGAGAGACTGAAGGACTCTTGACAAACTACTCCCCCCCCCCCCCTTTTTTTTTTGGCTCCATCTTGTGCGTTTAAAGAATGCCCTTGGCTACGTGGCAGGGTGAGAATTCTTAAAACCGAGACGTTCTCTCGAGCGCTGGACTCCTGATTTTTGTCCAAGGCCTCGTGTTGACATCAAAAGAGCCTCTTCGTATTAAAGCGGAATGATATTAGAATCTCTCTGATTCATATTCCGTTCGGTCCGTCTGACGCTCCGTGCCAATGCCTTTTGAATTGAATTTCCTGACTCAGTGGCTGAGGGGAAGGCTGTCCCTACCTGAGACTGAATAAATACTAATTAGATTATTCACCACACCCCACGGCTACAAATATGCAGATGGCGTGGTCAGAGAGACAACAGATTACCTAATGAAAAAGCCCTGTGATGTGGTCTCCTCATAAAGAATGAGTGTTGGCACCCATTCGATACGCCGCCACTAAACGGAGAGGACACTGCTTATGAATACCAACTATCTTTAGGGGAGAAATTCACGTTCACTTCACTTGGGATAATGGGCTTTTGAAATATAACTCATTCGAAAATTGCTGAGTTTTTTTTTTGTTTGTTTGTTTGTTTGTTTTTGGAAAACTGACATCGTATTAAATTGCCCTTGTAATGACGTAATCACGTTTGACTGACAGGCCACTGGTGTAGTGCAGTGATTTTTTCGTTTTCTTTTTTTTATGTTAGCAACTCTTTTTCACAACTTTAAACGACAAATAGATTTGTTCTGACAACAACGTTAAACTTTCCAGACCGTGAAATTGTATCCCCCTTTTGTGAAAATGTCAGCCTTAGCATGGGGGGGTGGGGGTAGGGGGGTAGATGCCTGCGGCAGTGTACCACCAGTGTTGGCTTTATCGAAACAGCCCTGGCGTTGCAGACAGTCTGCAGACGGTCCAGCTCCAGCGGAGGGCTAATGAGCCCGACCAATAGCTGCAGAGCAATCCGACGTATGCCAGTTTAGGTCCAATCACAAACCAGTATTTCACCAAACATCCATTCTCTGTAGAGGCCTGTGTGTGTGTGTGTGTGTGTGTGTGTGCGTGTGCGTGTGTGAGTGTGTGTGTGTTTGCGCGTGTGTGTGTGTGTGTGTGTGTGTGTGAGAGAGAGAGTGTGTGTGTGTGTGTGTGTGTGTGTGTGTGTGTGTGTGTGTGTGAGAGAGAGAGTGTGTGTGTGTGTGTGTGTGTGTGTGTGTGTGTGCGTGCGTGTGTGTGTGTGTGTGTTGAGGTGAGGGGGAAGGGAAGAGAAGGGGTCATGCCATAAAACCACTCAGGGCCACAGCAGCCACAATCAGAACCATTCAGAACCAGCGGACCTGTAGGACCAAGCAGACTCCAACCCGTCACGGCAGTGTACCAGGAGTTAGAACCAGCAGGCTGGAGCATCAAACGGCAGCGTTACGCTGAAAACCCAAAGCCCGAGGTGACAGTTAAGAGGCAAAAAGAGAAAGAAGAAGCAAAACAAAAGCCTCCTCAGGGTGAGATCTGGTTTTAACCTTCAAAGAGAGCAGTGAGAGAAGCACTCTGGCACATGCACACACACACACACACACACACACACACACACACACACATAATGAAGGAACATCATATTTAATAATGCTCAAAAGGAGATCTGCACTTTTTTTTATGTTACACACATTATTAATGGAACAGGACTGCCTGCTAGCACATAGTGCAATAATGCTGTAACACATGTAGATGGATTATACACAGACAGGGCAACTACACGTCTGCACTCTGCAGGGAAAAAATGACATGCCAGGGAAAAAAAAAATGCAAATGAATCTCTCTCTCTTTCTCTCTCTCTCTCTCTCTCACACACACACACACACACACACGCACGTGCTTGGAGTTGAAGACATGCTGGTGAAAGGCCCAGGAGGCAAGCAGCATGGATGACTTCTTGCAGTGATACAGATTCTTAAATGGGAATACAAAACACAGATACGATAAGGGAGCTCATCTCCTTCTTAAGGAGAGCAAGCTGGCAGGACTCCGCAGGAGAGAGAGAAAGAGAGAGAAAAAGACAGAGTGAAGGAGGGAGAGATAGAGAGATGGAGGAGATAGAAATGGGGACCAGTGGGAAAGGTTGGAGCAAAGAAAGATGGGAGGAGAAAAGAGAGAAAGAAGACAGAAAACAAACAGAACCAAAAACAAACTGACAAACTGACTGACCATCACAGAGCAAGCAAACAGGAAGGAGGGACAGAGAGAGACAGAGAGAGAGAGAGAGAGAGAGAGAGAGAGAGAGAGATAGAAGGTTGTGTGAAAGAGAGAAAAAGAGAGAGGGAGTGGTTGTGTGAAAGAAAGAAAGAGGGAGAGAGAGGGCGAGACAGAGAGAGAGAGAGAGAGAGAGAGAGAGAGAGAGAGAGTGGTTGTGTGAAAGAAAGAAAGAGAGAGAGAGAGTGAGAGAGAGAGAGGTTGTGTGAAAGAAAGAAAGAAAGAAAGAAAGAAAGAAAGAAAGAAAGAAAGAAAGAGTTGTGTGAAAGAGAGAAAAAGAGAGAGAGAGAGTGGTTGTGTGAAAGAGAGAAAAAGAGAGAGAGAGAGTGGTTGTGTGAAAGAGAGAAAAAGAGAGAGAGAGAGAGTGGTTGTGTGAAGGAAAGAAAGAGAGAGAGAGAGGGAGGATGAAAGAGATGACAGAGTGAGAGTGTGAGTGAAAGTAAGTGAGTGAGAGAGAGAGTGAGAGACAGCAGAGACAGAGAGTGGGGCAGAAGAGGGGAGGAGATGATTTTGGAGACGGATGATAAGGGAAGCTATTTGTCTGGTAGTGATGGATGTGTAACACTGGCTTTGAGGCAGGCAGTGGTTGACAGGCGGAGGCTTCTCAGTCATAAGTCTTATCTGAATCACACTGCCAGATGGCAAATAAACCACTGACCAAGAGCTAAAAATGGAGCAGCCGCCCAACAGGTCTGTACAAACCCACAGACAACTGCCCCAGCACGGAGCCATCATTTCAGCTTAAATACAGCCAGAGTACGCACACACGCGCGCGCAGACACACACACATACACACACACACACACACACACACACAAACACACACACATACACACACACACACACACACACACACACTCACTCACTCACTCACTCTCTCTCTCTCTCTCTCTCTCTCTCACACACACAAACACAAACACACGTGCACACAAACACACAAACACACACACACATGCAGATGATCTTTTACTCATATACATTGGTTTGAAGTGTCTTTCTTGTGTTGCATGGTGTTGTTTTTCGTATTACTCACACAATATTGTGGTGTTGTGTCACACTGTTGTGTCGTGATGTGTCACGTTGTTTTGTGCTCTGTTGTATCGTATGTTTTTATGTAACATTGTTTTGTTATCCGTGTTGAACAGGGTGGAATAATGTTGTGTTGTGCTCTGTTGTATCTTGTGTTTTTATGTAACATTGTTTTGTTGTCCGTGTTGAACAGGGTGGAATACTGTTGTGTTGTGTTCTGTTGTATCGTATGTTTTATGTAACATTGTTTTGTTATCCGTGTTGAACAGGGTGGAATAATGTTGTATTGTGCTCTGTTGTATCTTATGTTTTTATGTAACATTGTTTTGTTATCCGTGTTGAACAGGGTGGAATAGTGTTGTGTTGTGCTCTGTTGTATCGTATGTTTTTATGTAACATTGTTTTGTTATCCGTGTTGAACAGGGTGGAATAATGTTGTGTTGTGCTCTGTTGTATCTTATGTTTTTATGTAACATTGTTTTGTTATCCGTGTTGAACAGGGTGGAATAGTGTTGTGTTGTGCTCTGTTGTATCTTATGTTTTTATGTAATGTTGTTTTGTTATCCATGTTGAACAGGGTGGAATAGTGTTGTGTTGTGCTTTGTTGTATCTTGTGTTTTTATGTAACATTGTTTTGTTATCCGTGTTGAACAGGGTGGAATAGTGTTGTGTTGTGCTCTGTTGTATCTTATGTTTTTATGTAATGTTGTTTTGTTATCCATGTTGAACAGGGTGG